>NW_026867554.1:274121-427696 GCF_020745735.1 Hemiscyllium ocellatum
TGCCTGACGTGCTGTACTTTTCTAGAGTCAAAAAGTTCTACTATGATCTCCAGCATCTGCAGTCCTAACTTTTTTCCCCAGGGCTGGCGATTTAGTCCATATGGATTTAAGGTACAGCAGAACAGGATGAGGCTGTTCAACCCCTGGAGCCTCATATACAGTTACAGGAGCAGGCAAATCAGCCTCTCTACCAAAGTAGGCCATGCAGCACCAGTCTTCGTATGCAAAGAATAATCCTCTGCCATTTTCTCCAACTCCCACACGAGGCTACCACTAAACACATCTTCCCTTCCCTCCACTTGTTTCCATTCCGCAGAGATCATTCCCTCCAGGACAACCTAGTGCACTCCTCTATCGGACCTAACACATCTCGGATCACCCATGGCACCTTCCCCACCGCAGAAGGCGCAACACTTACGACTTTACCTCTTCACTGCTCACTATCCAAGGCCCCAAACACTCATTTCAGATTAAGCAGCATTTCACTTCTCCCTTTTTCAATTTGGTCCATTGCGTTCGGTGTTCCAAATGTAGTCTCCTCTATGTTGGAGAGACAAAACGTTGAATGGGTGATCACTTTGCTGAGCACATTCAGTCGGTACGCAATCAGGTCCCGGACCTTCCCGTGGCACTTCAACAAACAATCCTGCTCCCATACCCACATGTCTGTCCTTGGCCTGCTGCAATGTTCCAGTGAAGCTCAGCGCAAACTGGAAGAACAACATCTCATATTCCGACTAGGTACGTTACAGCCTGTCAGTCTCAACATTGAAATCAACAACTTCAGATGATTATCCCATCTCGACTCCTCTGCTTTTATTCTCCTCCGTAATTTCATTTCATTTATTTTATTTTTTCACTGTTCTGTACTCTTCTTTCCTGATTGTCTCTCTTTCTCTCGCTCCCCACTCTCTCATCAACTTTTTCCTCTCCTCTTTCACCTTTGCGACCATCCTCCCCTGTTTCCTTTTGCCTCTGTTTCACCCATTTCCACCGCCCCCCATCCCCCACATATTTTGTCACATAGCACTGGCAATGGCCTTGGTCATCCTAATCTCCCTATAATCTTTCTATGCACTGTCATTATCACCTATTTATTGCTACCTTTGCTTCTGGAACCATGACTCACCTTCTCTCAGCCTCCCTATTTCTCCCTTTCTTTTAGCTCTGACAAAGTGTCAGTTAGACTCGAAACGTCAGCCCTTTTCTCTCCTTCCAGATGCTGCCGGACCTGCTGAGATTTTCCAGCATTTTCTCTTTTGGGTTCAGATTCCAGCATCCGCAGTAATTTGCTTTTATCCAGAACCAGTATCTTGTCACACAGCAACAGTATGAGTCCATTCAGCATTTTCATGTCAGTAATAAAGAAACTGGAAGAGAACACAACATTCCTGGAGTATGGGGTATACTGGAATGACAGGAGGCTATTTTACCCCTCAAGCCTCCTTTCCGTTCAGTGAGATCGGAGTTGATCTTCTGTCAGCCCCAATTTCTCTGCCATGCCCAATTCTTTGTCGCCTCTGAAATGTCGAAATGCGTTGGCACAGCCCACGATCATTTCAGTGATGTATCTCCCAAACCTCTCTGGTATGGAGAGGCACCTATTGTCACTACCCTCTGACGGAAGGAATCACTCTGCACACATACGCGTTGGCCTGTTGACATGAACAAACGATATGAACAAGCGTATAAGTGGAAATTACTGATATCACAGCAGGGTTGGACTGAGAAAAATTTAACTGAACAGGAATCACTTGTAACCTCACCACTGTTTGTGTCATCCAGAGCACAATGTGACTGACGGATGTCATCCTTTTAGATTCTAGATATCACTATGGACATTCCTCAGGGTAGCTTCCTCGGCAAAACAAATTCAATGTCTTTCCCTCTCTCATAAAGTCTGAACTGAGGATGTTCAGTGAAGATCAAACAGTGATCACTAAAAATTGTAACCTCCGTCAGGTGCTAAAGAATCAAAATCAGGACAACCTTCAGGCTTGTCCTGTTAACGTATCGGGAACATACATGTAATAGTACTGCTAGACACTGCACATTTCCACAGTGAAAAAAAAAGAACAGGAGTTCATTGAGCATCTCAAACTTGTTTCACAGGAGTACTAGAAATCCACTAAGCTCATCAAAACTATTAGATGAGGATAGGAACAGCCCATTCACTCCCTTTTGCCTATTATTCAAGAAGATATTAAAATAAAACACTGCAAATGTTGGAATCGAAATTATATATCCAGGAGGCTGGAATAACACAACAAGCCGGACAGCATCTGGAGGTGGAGAAGTCAACGCCTTGGTATCACCATTCATCAGGGCTGAGGGGCTGGTGTAAGGAAGCTAAGGAAAGAAAAGGCAGGACGAGTGAGGAGGAGGCAAGATGGTGAGGTGGGGATAGGTGAAAACATGTAGAGGGTACCACCGGGTTTGTCAATGTGGAGAATGATAGTATGGTAGCTGGAAGAAGGTTTGATCAGCAGAATGTAAGGGAGGGAAGGGGCTGGGAATGGAGATGGGGGTTGGAAGGGATGTCATTTGAAGTTGGTAATCTCAATGTTGCCTGGCACGCTGTGTTCTTCCAGCCCCTACCTGCCCATTGTTACTCAGAAGAATAAGCAGTCAAGTCATTCCCCTGCACTTCTTCCATGTCCTTTCTTTTCTATATATTTGTCCAAATGTGGAAACTTGCATCACGGGAAAACACGTTATATTTCACACAATCAATATTTTGTTTTGAAAATCATGTGTTCGTTTTAACTCTCAAGTTTTAATGCAAACACCTTTTATTCTTTTGTATCTATAAAGATTATTTCCTTTGAACTCTCCTCATGGCATTATTACCGCAGGGATTAATCTCGTGAAACTCCTTTACATTGTCTCACTGTGGCAAGGAGATCATTCCTTATTAAGGACGGATAAACTGTGCACAGTGCCCCAAGTACTTTCTGAACACTACTCTATTACTACAGGAAGGTGCCTTCACTGTTTCACATTAATCGGTTTGCAATGATGGACTGCACAGGATTTCCTGTGCTGATTAATTGCTGCCAGGTATGAATTCTGGTAGTAACTCATGACGAAGGACATCCCAGGTCATTTTTGGTAAGCGCTCTTCTGATCCTCAAACCTTCTAATAAATGCAAAATTAAGAAGGATGGTGTTTTTTTTGCCAAAATATTTCTTTGCCTCGCAAACAGCTGTGCTTCAGACACAGTCATGCCAACTACAACATCAACTATCGACAATGGAGCAGCTTGGAGATACTGAGGAAGCGATAGCCCCGCACTTTTACATCCAGATTATTAATCCAGCGAACCAGGTAATGGTGCAGAGATCAGATTCGAATCCCACAACGGCAAATGGTGGAATTTGAATTCAATTTTAAAAATAACAGGAATTAATTACCTAAGGAGACAATAAAACCATTGTCAAAAGCCCGAAAACCCTCCCTGGCACTCTAATGTCCTTCAGGAAGGAAATTTGCCGTCTTCAGCTGGTCGGACTTGCATATGAGTCCAGACCCACTGCCATGTGCTTGACTCTCAAGTGCCGTTTGAAATGGCCATTACAACCACTCAGTTGCATGACTCACTACAAAGTCTCAAAGAAATGAAAGTGGACGGACCTAAACACTAACTGCTTACAGCCCACGGACGGCGATGGGTCAGGAAGGCAGCTCATCAATACCTTCTCAAGGACAATGTGAAAGGGAATTATATGCTGTTCCAGCATTCTTTTAATGGATGAAAGGCTGTTATTTCATGAAAACACTTGAAACCGGGAATTTGATGTCTCCCTACATGTTCATGACATTCATTAATATGGGAATAGGAGAAAAATAAATTAGATGAGTCCGTTTTCTTCGTTCCATTCCAACTTATCTTCAACAATCGCTTTGTTTGTTTGTTTTTCATCTCCTTCTCTTTCTTTATCAGTTCAACTTACTCCTTCTCCTCATCACAGCAGACATCCCTGTCACCAACATTAAAGAAACCATTTCCCAGCTGTGTTCAGTTCTGATATGTGGTCAGTGGACTGGAAATGGCAATTGCATTTTTCTCTCGACCCGAGGTTTCCATATCTGCTCTGTTTTTCTGGCACTTACTTGGTCGTTTTGTTTCTGATAGATAGTATTATTCCTTGTTTGTTTAACCTTTAATTTTGTTATTGCATGGGATGTTTGCAACGATGACAATGGCAGCATTTGTTGACCTCACTGATTGCCCTGACTGATTGCCCGTTACTTATGGTAGTACAGAGCCAAACACACGGTTGTCGGTCTGAATTTACTCTTAATCCAAACCAGGTAATAATGTTAGATTTCAAGGTCATGAGTGAAATGGAAAAGCTTATAAACAAAATGCTGTTCGAGTTACTGTTGCATTATTAAAATTCCCTTTTATTTCCAATCTGTGTCATGTGAATTTAAGTTCTGGAAACATCTCTGGTGGGATTTGGTACAGTGTTTTCCGTGTATTAACTGTGGCTGTTTCAAATGGCTGTGAATTACATGTCCAGCGGTGTTACTACTCTGACACAATATCCCCATCATGAAGTCATTTTAGGCACAAGAACATGGTTGTGATCGAAACATTTGTAACTGAAAGAGTGTTCAGAAAAAAGCTGAAACTCGAATGTCTGAATTATACCAAGGCATAGATAATGGTTTATCTAGCAACAGCACTGGCACAGAGATGGAAACTGAGGATAGTATGGATCTGATAGTGGATAGGTTTATTAATGGAGAGAATACTGAGATATCAACTAATTCAGGGCAAAAATAGATCTCCAGGTTGTGGACAATCTTGTTTTCAGATGTTTGCGAGTTGAGAGGGGAGGACTTCAGTATGTGGGAATGAATGGAGATCGTAATTAAAACTGAGCACAACAGTTTCCGTCTTTGCCAAGTATAGACAGAGGAAATAACAAAGAAGCTCACCATAGTTTATCGGATTAATAAATGAAAAGCAATGGAGAGACTTACCTGGTACACCAACAATGGCGAGGATGAGATAGTAACCCGCCTGAATAATCAGCAGCACACCGTATATTCGCCATGGTAATGTTATCATTGACATGGATAAATAGTAAAGGCCCTCCGATAGACTCCTGTTCATTGTTCTAACATTGCAGTCTATTGTATTCAGAATCGGATACGCTATTGTAACTTTCCAGTCGAAAGTTATTAGATTTTGAATTTTCCTCTCCCGAACTCTGCAACTGCTGAACGCTGTTCGTGTCTGAGGTGATGAATCTGCTGCTACAATGAGATAACACTTCGAAAGAAGTCCCTTACTAATAGAAGAGGAAAACCCTCCAGTGACACAATTAGCATCCATGGAGACAGACACCAAAGGCAGTCACTGTTCAAACAGTTCCAGTTAACTTCTTTCAGCATGGTATTTTCAGTTCACAATAAAAGCTGGAGTGGAATGGATGTTGATAATTTTGGCTATCGATCTAATCCCTCATCACTAATTGTTCTAGTGAATTCCGTTGTGAGGAAGAATGATGGATGATTCCTTTTACCAGGCTGGACGATTCTGCTGTGTGGGCCATGTAAAATGATATAACTACTGAAGCCCCACACGCTCCCTAAATAAGAATCAAAATCAAGAGATTTTTACTGTGCTAATCTCCCTCCTCCAACACATTTGCCAAACAATAGATTATCATCAGGCATATTTGCCCCGACCATACACAGGAACTGCGGATTTGTCTGGACATTGGTCTCATTGCACTTATGAGGTAAATCTGTATCTTCAACACCGAAACTGCATCAGGAATTTTAAGATAAAGTCACAAACATCTGAAAACAGCTTATTGGCTTTACTGCAATAAGACGTACACTTTGTGACTTCAGTTCAAAATTCAAATGCGACATGTACAATAACCTTGTTCTTTAAAACCCAGGATTAATGAGTCAGGGGAATTGCTTTTATCTGGACAGGATATTCAACTTTAGAAACAGACACAGATAACAAATCTGTCGGTTTACAGGGAGTTGCAGCAGAGTAACAGTAAGTGCACAGTACATTCGGTCTGGTGTAGAGATAATAAGCTGCGTGACCACAATCTTCTCTGGAATTATTCTGAGAAATATTTTAAAGACCTTCAGAGTATGAGAAGACAGGTTTATTCATAATGGACAGACAATGTCATCATCAATAGTCTATTCCTGTTGGTTCATTAAGTGTAGCCGCCTCTATCGTGTCTTTTAAATCAAAATCAGTTTGCTGAGGTCCACGCAGTTAAGACGGTGTTGACAAGGAGTTTTCTTTTTGAATTTGAAGGAGGAACAGGTTCCAATGCAATACAAGTGACACCGGCACATATAATGCCAATAGGAACGGAGCATATTGTCCGATTATAGCCAGGTTCAACGTCTCGAACAATCAAGAACAGCTGAATACTAGAGATAATGAACATCTGACAAACAAGCAAAAAATGGTGTAGAAATGCAACAGATAAGGCAGGCTCTCCAGAGAGAAGCAGAGCTAACATACCCACTCTGATACAAACCTATTCGAAACAAGCCATATTCAATTAAAACAAAAGTTAATTATGCTCCAATGGTGCCAGAACTGCTGGGTTTCTTTCCAGCACTTTCAAATGGCTTAATGGCAGGAGACAGAGAGGAATGGTGGAGGCTTGTTTTTCGGTATAGAGGCTTGTGACACACAGTGTTCGTCAGATGGTTGGTCTGGGTTCTCATTGTTTGTCATTTATTAAAATTATTTCCATGAGAATTTACACAGCATGATAAGTACGTTTGCGGATGACATACACATTAGTGGTGCAGTGAACAGTGCAGAATGTTTTCCAAGATTACAAAAGGATCTTGATCAAATGGATCAATGGGCTGACAAATAGCAGAGAGTGTTCAATCTGAATGAATGCGAGATGCACGCAATAGTGTGTTTTCGCCACTGTCTGGTGCATCAGTAACAGGATGTTTGAAATCCCCATATCCTGGGGTTTAACACAAATATGTTCTCATTGACATTTCAGAGACCCTACACTCTTCCTCGCTCCCCTCATGCTATTAGTGTAGTTGTGGAAACTCTCTGCTTTATCGTCATTCTTATCTGTTCATCTACTTTACTAACACCTTCCACCCCGAACTCAAATTTACCTGGAGCGTCTCAGACTCCACCCTCCACTTCCTAGACCTCTCCAGTTCTATCTCGGGCGACCGACTCAACACGGACATTTACTACCAACCAACCGACACACAGCTACCTGGATTACACCTCCTCCCACACTACACCCTGTTAAAACGCGTTCTCATATTCACAATTCCTCTGCCTCCACCAAATCTGCTCCCAGTATGACCAATTCCACTAGCGAACAACGCATATGGCCTCCTTCTTCAAAGACCGCAATGTCCCTTCTGACGTGGTCGATGACGCACTCCACCACATCTCCTACACTTCCCGCACCTCAACCCTTCAACCACGCCCCTCCAATCGCCACCAGGACAGAACCCCACAGGTCCGCACCTACCATCCCACCAACCTCTGGAGACATCGTGTCATCTTCTGTCATTTCCGCCACATCCAGACAGACCACTACCACGAATATATTTCCCTCTCCACCCATATCAGCATTCAGGATAGACCACTCCCTCAGTGACTCCCTCGTCAGGTCCACACCCTCCACAAACCCAACCTCCACTTCTGGCACATTCTCCTGCCACGGCAAGAATTGCAAAGCTTGCGCCCACACCTCCCCACTCACCTCCCACCAATGCCCCAATGGATCGTCGTACATCCATCGCAAATTCACCTGCACCTCCACACACATCATTTACTGTATCCGCTCCACCGGATGTGGTCTCCTGCACTTTTGGGAGACAGGCTGCCTACTTGCAGAACGTTTCAAGGATCACCTCTGGGTACACCCGCACCAATCAACCCAACCGCCCCGTGGCTGAACACTTTAACCCCCTCTCCCACTCCTCCAATGACATGCAGGTCCTTGGCCTCCTCCATCGCCAGACCCTGGCCACACGACGTCTGGAGGAAGAGCGCCTCATCTTCTGCCTCGGAACCCTGCAACCACATGGGATGAATGTAGTTTTCTCCAGCTTACTCATTTCGCCTCCCCCACCTTATCTCAGTCCCAACCCTCGGATTCAGCACCGCCCTCTTCACCTGCAATCTTCTTCCCGACATCTCTGCCCCCACCCCCTCTCTGGCCTATTACTCTCACCTACAGCTTCTTCCACCTATCGTGTTCCCAGCGCCCCTCCCTCAAATTCCCTGCTCCCAACTTTCCATCGCATCGCACTTGGCACACCAGCATCACCTAAAGAAGAGCTTATGCCAGAAACGTCGATTCTCCTGATCCTCAGATGCTGCCTGGCTTGCAGTGTTTTTCCAGCACCACAGTTCTCAACTCTGGTACTCCAGCATCTGCAGTCCTCACTTTCTCCTCCGTCATTTTTATCTGCCAATGCTATCTGATATCCCCTTTTGGCCTTCCTGATTTCACTGTTAAGAGTCATGCATCCTCTTTACATTGGTTAATAGATTCAACTGAACCAAGTTGACTATGTCTGAATTAAGATTCTCCTTTATTCTTGATTAGTACCTCAATAATTTTATTCATCTATCGTTTCTTAATCTTACCAGGCAAAAGTGAGGACTGCAGATGTAGGAAACCAGAGTTTAGATAAGGGTGGTGCTGGAAAAGCACGGCAGGTCGGGCAGCATGCGAGGAGAAAGAAAACCGATGTTTTGGCAAACGCCCTTCATCATGAATGGAGGTAGAGAACCTCCAGGATGGAGATATAAATGGTGAGGGGGTAGGGGTAGGAAGAAGGTAGCAAGGAGTACAATATATGAATTGGGTTGTGGATTGGGTTGATAGTTCAGAGTGCAAGGTGGGGGAAGGTAACAATGTGTAGAATGGGTGGATGGAGGTGGGGGTGCATGTGATAGGTCAGAGGGGAGGGTGGAGCTGATAGATTGAAATGAAATCGGCAGGTAGGACAGGCCATGAGGACAGTGCTCAACTGAAAGTTTAGAACTGAGATATGATAGGGGAGAGGAAATGAGGAAACTGGTGATTCCGCGTTAATGTACAAAGTGAGGTCTGCAGATACCAGAGATCAGAGCTGAAAATGTGTTGCTGGTTAAAACACAGCAGGTCAGGCAGCATCCAATGAACAGGAAATTCGACATTTCGGGCCAGAGCCCTTCATCAGGAATGAGATGGGGGAAGGTAACAATGTGTACAATGGGTGGATGGAGGTGGGGGTGCATGTGATATTTCAGAGGGGTGGGTGGAGCTGTTAGATTGAAATGAAATTGGCAGGTAGGACAGGCCATGAGGCCTCATTCCTGATGAAGGGCTCTGGCCCGAAACGTCGAATTTCTTGTTCCTTGGATGCTGCCTGGCCTGCTGTTCTTTAACCAGCAACACATTTTCCATTCCACGTTAATGCCTTGTGGTTGAAGTGCTCCGAGGCGGAAGATGAGCCGTTCTTCCTCCAGGCTTCGGGTGGAGAGAGATCCCCGATGAAGGAGGCCCAGGACCTGCATGTCCTCGGGAGAGTGTGATGGGGAGTTAAAATGTTGGGCCCAAGGGCAGTGGGGTTGTTTTTTGCGGGTGTCCCGGGATGTTATCTAAAGCGGCCTGCGAGGAGGCGCCCAGTTTCCCCAAATTAGAGGAGACTGCATCGGGAGCAACATATACAATAAATGACATTGGTGGATGCGCAGGCATTGAGGAAGCAAATGTGGTTGTGGTCGGGAGTCTGTTTCAGTTCAAGGTTGAAGAGCTTCAGGGCAGAGGAGATGACCCCCACCCACCTCTCTGTCCTATCACCTCCATTCCCAGCCCATTCACATTTGCTACCTTCTCCACAGTCCCACACACACCCATTTATTTCTCCTTCCTGGAGGCTTCATGCCTACATTTCTGATGAAGGACTTTTGCCCAAAACATCGGTTTTCCTGCTCCTCGGATACTTCCTACCCTGCTGTGCTTTTGTCGCAACACTCTAGTCTAAAGTCCTTAATCTTACCAGCCTTACCCATCACTCTACCAACAATATCATATCTCTGATCGCTCGTCTTCACACTGCTGAACGCCTTTCACTTTTCAGAGATCCTTTTCCCTGCGAACAGTCTCCAACATTCAACCTGTTTCATGGCATTAAAATTTGTTACACTTCAATTATAAAACTTATTTTTTAATGGAAGACCTATTAGTTGAATCGCAATTTTCATAATGAATCATGATCACAAGATCCAAAGTATTGCCCTACTTTTCCTTAACTCATCCGCCCTGCCTACTGCCAAAGGAAGATCGAAATTTGTTCATTTTCTCAGAGGAACATTTATATAATGATAAAGATTTAGGTTCTTGAACACATTTATCAAATGCTTCATCATCCAAACAATTTGCATTTTGTTAGTCCCAGTCAACGTTGCGAAAATGAAGTTACACAATTAGTAGAAAATTATTATGCTTTCATATATCTGAGATCATACTCTTTTTTTGATTTTCAATTTCTTTCTTACCGTTGCGAGCATATAGAACAATCCCACCTCAGTGATCCTTAGTTTCTGATTTTTAATTTCTGCCGGTATATTTTACAGAAATAGGAATATAGTACAATCCCACCAAAGTGAACTTTACTTCTGTATTTTTACTCTCTACCCAGATATTTTCACTGGACATGTTTTCAAAAATAGCTTGCCTAATTTTATCAATAATTTATTCCTTAATTAAAAAAGCCAGCTCCCAACCCATGTCTCCTTTCCTATACTGTATAACACCTAGCACCTGGAACATTGGATTGCGACTCTTGAAAATCTCTCGGCTAATTCTCTGTAATAGCTATGATGTCCCAATGTCATGTTATTAAACATGCGCTGAGTTCATCAGCCTTCCCTGTAAACCACCTTTCAATGAAGTAAATGTTGTTCAGGTCTCCACAATTACTCTATACTCTGACTCTCTCGTCTTTCCTTTCTAATTGACGTGGTCTCCTTACATTCTGAATCGTATCCAGCCATCCTATCATTTACACTGCCATTTAGAATATCTGCACTTGCCTTCTCTATCAATATGAAGTCTCTCTACATAGAGTGAGAAAATCTTTCTGCTAAGATATTGGTCGCTTTCCAGTTTAGATTCGAGTATTCCTCTTTGAACAGGCCTTTTCTATTCCAAATTACATCCCAATTTCCCAAAACCCTAAATCCTTGAACAACACATCAGCTTTTCAGCCATTGAGTTTTCTCGAGAACCTTTTGTTCCTCCCCGCGGTTGAGTTTTGCATTGGGATTAAATCAGAAATTAAGGATTTCACTGAGGATTTTTTTTAGTCGTCTACCTCACCTCTTAAATTCACTCTGTACTACATTAGTCTTTTCCCTAAACATGTCATTTCTACCAATGTGTAGAATAATTTCTGGCTTTACAGTCTCACCTTTAGCAATATGCTTCAAACGTTCAGTGACATTCTTAAACTTTGCACCGGGAAACCAACAATCTATTATAAATGTACGTTCACTGCCACAGAATATCCCAGTGACACCCCTGACAGAAGACTGCCCTGTCGCAACTTTTCTACTAAATCTTGTCAAACGCTGCCGAACATAAGAATGGTTCCAAGTGTCCAAAAACTGGCGCCACTTCCGTTTTCTTCAGAGGGACAACCACCTTCAACAGTTCCAAAGAATGAATATCCGTTTGATAGAGGAATAGCCACAGAAGATCTATGAACGACCCTCTTAACTTTCCTGACAATCTCCCAGTTTTGCTGGATAACAACTTTCCTAAATCCTTCAGCCATCTTTTTCTGAGCCCTGTATGTGGCTTTAATATGTTACTACTACTAATATTAACTGTCATGCCAAAACGGAATGCACTTACAAGTATATATACATATATGTATAATCATTAAATTAACCCAACCGTTTAGCTAATTAACTAAATTAAAAATATCCCTCTTCAATAAATACCTTGCAGAAAATGTCTTCGACAGAGCTGAGGATGTGTAGGACTCTCCGTAATGAAAGCTCAACTTCTTATTTGACAAAAGGAACTTTGGTTTTTCAAAACAAAACAAAGGTTTTGCGGTTTAATTATTAAAATTATGAACCTTTTATAACATATACAGACTTTTCTAATTTCATTTTAGACCACCCGTAGAAAGTTCGTTAAAACAGTCATTTGGAAAAAGAATCGCGTTTGTTTGCTTCTTTTTGTTTTCTTGCAGTTTTTGTTGAATGTTAATAAGGCAAAATGGAGTAATTATCTTATATTAATAAGTCATAATGAGCATATTACCTTTAGAAAACATTATAACAAAGCTTTAACTATGCCTGCAGTCCCTGGAGCCGTACGTTCTAATAATTTGTTTAAAATTCAAGGTAAACTTGATGATATGAATTGATCTCCGACACAATGTCAATCATGCAGACTTCAATTGAACCTTTATTCTTATTACTCTCGCTCTTTCAAACAACCTTACGAGTCTGTTTCCATTCTGCTCTCGAAAAATTCCTTCAGCTCTGACTATTGCAGGGAATGTTAGTGTCCAGATCCACATAAAACAAAAAAAAATGTTGCAGTGAAAGTCACCTGTACCTAGTCCAGTGTTAATGAGATGAAAGCCTTACGAATAAAACATGTAGAGAGGCATAGTATATAAGAATAATTCAGCTTCATGTATAAAGTAAAATTATGACTCCCTCATAAAAAGGCCTCAACTGGATCAACTATTCTGTTCACCAGAATAGGATAAACAAGAAACTGTAATTCTTAATTCTTCGTCTCTGAATAACATTTGACGAACGGGTAGAAAATCAAGGCTTATTTGTGAGCTTCATTAATGATCATGAAGTGAATGTGAGGGATGGAGTTTGCGGGAATGGCAAGTAACGTTGTGGATGAAAGAACGAATAGTCAGGTCGTGAGGAGGAAAGTGTCAGGCTACATGAGAAAATAAACAGAATTTTCAGGTGGCCACGTTAATGGAAGATGAAACTCAACACCGATTACATATCAGATAATGCATTTCTTAAGTAACACGTCAAGACAGTCCTCAAACTATGAAGAGAGGATTTTCTTTGAAGCAGACTTGATTGGGAGGAGCTCCTGATCAAGGTGTTTGAGAGAATGAGGGGTGTGGACAGGATGAACAGAATGCAGCCCTTCCCCTTGTCAAGCTTCTATTCAATTGAAGTAAGATATCACTCCTCTTGCATTTAAATCCTCTCACAATAAAGGTTACCATTCCCCAGCTTTCCAAATAGCTTGTTGCACCTGTATGTTAGATGTCAACTCCTAATAGACCAGGGCACCTTGGGTATAATTTACACCTATAGTTTCCAAGTGTACGATTAAGAAATATACTACACATCAATATCTCTAACAAATCGGATAACTTCATGTTATCGCAACATATGTTATTTACACTGATCTTGTCCATGTGGAGGCCTGTTTAATCTTCAATCGTCTTTATATATTCCACATCGCACACATTCCCACACAAGAATGACCTATTAAATCCTTCAGTCTTTTGACTGACTTTTAGTGAATAATTAATCCATTCGAATACATTCATCATGACAGAATCCGACAATTAAATACTTTCCGATGCAATCTGCTCCTATCTATCACCATGCTTATTGTTTAGGACAGGGAGTTGCGATCACAATTACTGAAGTGTTCCCTCACCGAGAGATTTGACATCTCACGTGGTTCATTGTCAGGCACCGAATCCAGTGTGGCCTGCCCCTCGTCGGCCAGTCTACATATCGAATAGGGAATCCTTCCTGGACATATCTGACAAAAAAAACTGTTCTATTCAAAGTACTTGAACGAAGAAGATTCCAACAAATATTAGGGACGTTGAAGTAATCTATGACAACCATCCTGTTGCTTCAGCATTTTTCCCCAAATCTGCTGCCAGTTTACACCTCTGTGTCTTTGTTGCAATGGAGAAGGGGGAAGTGAATTGGTCTTTTAACATCTCCCAATAAAGTTAGTGCTCCTTTCCGCTTTCTGACTTCCATTCATCCTGACTCTGTTGTCAAACCCTTCTCGACGATCTCTCTTTCTGCAGCTGTGATATTATCCTGGATTAGCAATGCCAAACCCACAACGCTTTCATTTAACTCCCTATTTCTTTTGAATCAACAGAACCCCGGAACATCCAACAAACATTCCTGCCCCTGTGATATCCAAGTATCTGTAATGGCCACATCAACATCGCTCCAAGTACTAATCCATGGTCTGAGATCGTCATCCATATTCTAGATACTTCCTGGCATTAACATAAACACACTTTAATCCATCACATTGACTGCAACTTTGCCGCATCAACCGTCTATCCTTCCTCACAGATTCTACACGCTATATCTGCCTGTTCATCAGCAACCAATACCTCCGGCTCGCATCCCCCGGCCAAAAAAAGTTTAAAACCTCTTGAAGAGCATAAGTAAACGTCCCACCCGGGATATTGGTACCTCTCTAGTTCAGGTGCAACCAATCCACCTTGTACAGTTCGTACATTCCTCAGAATATATCCCAGTGATTCACATATCTGAAGCCCTCCGCCTAACACCAATCCTGCAATCACGTGTTCAGCAGCACTCGCTCTCTTCCCAGCCTCACGAGCCCGTGACACCGTTGGCAATGATGAGATTGTTACTCTGCACATCCTGCCTTTTAGCTTCGAACGTAATTCCCTATATTGATTTTCAGGTCCTCATCCCTTTTCCTACCTATCTCATTGGTGGCAATCTGTGCCACGACTTCTGCCTGCTCTCCCTCCTACTTAAGAATCTTAACGAAACCATCCAAAACATCCCTGATCCTGGCAACCAGGACGCAACATACTGCCGGATGTCCTTTTCGGGACCACAGAATTTCCTGTTTGTTCCTCTTACCATTGAATCTCCTGTCACCGTCGCTCTCCGATTCGAACCTTTTCATTCTGATCCACAGAGACCTGGACACTGTGCTTTTCCCTTGCTAATTGCACTCCCCCAATCACCACCGAATATATTAGTTCCCTTTCTCAGTCAATCCTGCGTCCACTTCCGCTCCTGTTCAGCCTTCACTCCACTGAGTCGTGAGGTCAGTATTTTATATTCTAATCTAACTTCCTGCCTGCCCTGGCTCACGCTCTCCCCAATTCCACAGATGCAATGCGTCTGTTGAGTCAACAGGCCAGTATTTTATATTATGCCATCCCAGTTGCTCCTTGGTTCACGGTATCCCCACTCCACCGGTGAAGTGTGGACCGCTGATTCACCAGATTAGTATTTTATATTCTAATTTACTTTCCTGGTTGCTCGAGAAAGGCACTCTGTCCACTCACGCTGGTGAAATGTGGACGGCTGATTCACCAGGTCAGTATTTTGAGACCGTAGGACACAGGCTGGAGGACGTTTCAGCAATAGGGAGGAGTGCAGGTTTCAGTAGACAATGCAAAGATCGTGAGTAATGCAGGTGGTGGAGAGTACATGAATTAGAGTGATGCAGATGCTGGAGAGGTTACTTAGATTGGGAAAGAAATACTCTGGAGGTGATGATTGAGGTACTGAGGAGTGTCAATGCTGTAGAAGGGTACAGAAATAGGAAGGAGGAAAGTAGCTGGAGAACTTGACAGAAATATGGAGCGGTGTAGATGTGGTAGACAATAGAAGTGAAGTTGTTTCATGAAATGGGAGGAATGACGTGGCTTGACAATTTTATAGCAACAGGGAAGAGCGAAAGTGCTGGATTTGCTTCCAGAAATATGGAGGGTTTTAAGTGCTGGTGGAGTCGATAAATAGATGGATGGTTGAAGCTGTTGGAGGATGCTACAAATATAAGAGGGGCGGAGAACTTCGAGGAGGTTACAGCGACAAGGAGGATTGGACTACGGAGCTGCTGAAAGTTAGTCAGTTTAGGAAGGCTGTTAAGGTTGGTGTGGCTTGAGCGATTGTATTGGAAATAGACGCTGTTGGAGGTTCCAACAACAGGGACGGCTCTCATTACTGCCGAGAATTGAGGAGAAGAAGAGATGTGAAGGGGCTCGAGGATGCTTCAGAAATTGGAAGGAGGTGAGACAGATTAGGAGAGTAAACTCCTCATTATAGAGATAAAGAGGACCGAGGGACTGGAGCGGATTAGAGAGATATGGTGTGATACACACTGTAGGAGGTTACAGCGACAGAGAGAACTGGAATAGCTGGTGGAGCTTCCAGTGAGAAGGAAAGTTGTCAGAGCAGCAGAAACTCCAGAGATATGGAGGGGTATCAGGGCTGGAGGAGATTACTGAAACAGGAACGAGTGTAGTAATGGGGATATGTGTGGAGATTTAAGGACCCTACAGAAATATGTAGGGATGTACCTGTTTGAGGAGATTACAGAGAACGGTGGGTTGTAGGGAGCTGCAAGAGGGTACAGAGATCGGGGGTATGTAGCGACTTATAGATATGGAAATAGGGAGTAGTATGGGGGTTGGATGGTACAGAGATAGTGTGGGACGTGGATAGTTGTGGTGTCCACAGTGAAAGGCAGTGGTGTAATAGGTGATGGAGGCTACAGAGTAAAGAAGGTGTCCAGAGCATGCAAGTGATACAGAAATAGGCAAGTGTGTTTGGGCTAAAGATGCTACAAGCTAGGGAAAGTCTGTCAGACCTGGAAGAGCTTTCAGGAATAGGGAGGAAAGCAGATGCTGGAGGAGATTACAGAGATGAGGAAGGGAGTAGTGCCTGGAGATGGTTACTGAGATAATAAAGTGTGCAGATGATGGAGGGGTAGACATATGAAGGTGAGTATTGTCTGGAGGAGTTCAGAGATGGGGAGAAGTGTGGGATTTGGAGAAGATCATAGTGGTATATAAGGCAGGAATAGCTTGAGCAGGTTACAGAGGTAGGGAGGATTAGAGTAGCTGGCTGAGTTTAAAGAGATGGGGAAGAGTGTAGTAACTGGAGGAGGTAATAGCGATAGAAAGGGGTGTAATGATGGAGAGGTTAGAGTCAACATTACTGTGGTGCTAGAACAGCACAGCAGGTCAGGCAGCATCCGTCGACCACGAATTTCGACTTTTCGGGCAAAATTCCCTTCATTAGTAATGAAGCCAAAACATCGATTTGCAAGCTGCTCTGATGCTGTCTGACCTGTTCTGCTTTTCCACTACCACTGTAATTTTGACTCTAATCTCCAGCATCTGCAGGGCCTGCTGGAGGAAATTGCTGAGTATGGGAGGGGTATAATGCTTGAGGAGATTACAGAGATAAGGAGGAACGTAGGGGCTGGTGGAGTGTCCTGGGATAGCGAGAGTTTAGGGGCTGGAGTAGGTGACAGAGATAGTGACGGGTGTATTAGCTGCAGAAGGCCACAGATGCAGGAAGGGTTATAGCTCTGGAGGAGGTTAAAAAGGTAGTGAGCAATGTAGTATGTGGAGGAGATCACAGAGATGGATTAGGTTTGATTAGCTGAGCTTGCTTACACTATGTAAACAGGCTCTTTGGCACAAGTCCACACCAACCTTCGAAAATCTGACACACCCAGACTCATTGCACTACCCCTGTCTAATGCACCTAATACTATGAGTAACTTGGCATGGTTAATCCACCTAACCTGCACATCTTTGGATTGTGAGCACCCAGAGAAAACTACGCAGAGCACCCAAAGAAATCAGAGCACCCAGAGGAAACGTACGCAGATACGGTGAGAATGCACAATCTCGACAGAAAGCTTGGCCAAAAGCAGGAATCAAAGCAGGGTCCTGGTATTTTGAGGCAGCATTGCCGCATTTAGGATGCAGGGTGTAGGAGCTGGAGGAGGTCTCAGAGATACAGAGGGTCATACCGCTGGCTGTGATTCCTGAGATAGGGAAGACTGGAAGTGCTGGTGGAGGTTATGCAGATATAAATAAGTGTTGTAGGATGAGATAGATATTAGGAGGTATGTAGAGGCTGGAGGACGTTACAGAGATCATAGCGAACATTGAGGATGGATGGGGTTTAGAGAGGTCATGTGAGATAGGGCAGCTGGAGGAGATTATACAGATTGAGAAGGGTGTCTTGGCAAGAGGAGGTTACGGACATGGGGAGGCTGATTGTGGCTGGATGTGGTTATTGCGATGAGGAAACATATAAGTGCTTTTGGAGGTTATAGACATATAGGGAGACATGTAGAGGTTGGATAAAGCTACAGAGATGAAAACGAGTGTCGGAATTCGATGTGGTTTACAAAGGTCGGGACGGGTAGGTTGGCTGCAGGAGGGATTAGAGATTTTTAGGCGTCAGGTTCTGGAGAAGGTTGCAGGGATTGGCATGGTTGTCGATGCTGGAATCTGATACCAACACAGATATGGGAGAAATGTGAAAACTGGAGGAGGGTACATAGAAGGGGGATATAAATGTAAGTGTTAAATCATGTTGGAGGGATAGAGTGGGGTTAATGGAATGGAGGATGTTACTGAGATAAGGAGGTTTGGAATATCTTGTAGAGGTTATAGAGATGAGGAAGCGTGTTGTGACAGAAATTGGTCATACAGACAGAATGGACGGAATTGGGGGGAGGATAACACAGACAGAACGAGGTGTGCACGAGCTACAACAGGTTACAGTAATCAGTGGGGTTATAACTTATCTAAGGTGTTCAGAGGAAGTGTTGAGGAAGTTACATAGATAAGAAGGATTGGTGGTGGTTACAGAGAACAAAGACGCGTTTACGTACTGGAGCAGGTAACAGAGATTGGAAGATGTGCAGATGTTGGAGGATGAGACAAACGTAGTGAGCGCGTTGCTGGTGAATGTGACACAGATTAGGAGGAGCGTAGGTGCTGGACAATGTTTCAGTGATAGGGAGTGGGTGTACTTGCCGAAGAATGTTGAAGGAATAGGGAAATGTGTAGAGCTGTCGAATGTATCGGGGATAGAGAGTGGGTGCAGATGCTGGAGAATGTTACAAAGATATGGAGTGGATGTATGTGCTGAAGGATGTTACAGGGATGGGGAGAGGTGTAGGTTCAGGAAAATGTTACATAGACAGGGAGTGGGTAGCGGTTGTGAAAATCTTAAAGGGTTGGGAAGTGAGTGTCGTTCCAGAGATTGTCACAGGGAAAAAGGTGTGGTGTAGGTGCTTTAGATTGATCTAAGGATGGGTAGGGCTGTCGGTGCTGGAGAATGTTACACAGATAGAGAATGATGTAGGTGCTGGAGAATGTTAGACAGATAGGGAAGGGTATAAGTGCTGGAAATGTCACAGTGATAGGGAGGGGTGAAGGTGGCGGATAGTATGCGAGGGATAGAGAGGGGCTAGGTGCAGAGAATGTTTCATAGATGGGGAGGTGTGTAGATAGTGGAGAATAAGACAGTGATAGGGAGGTTTGTAGGTGATGGAGAATGTAAAAGGAATACGGAGGAGTTAGGTATTGGAGAATGATACTGGCTTATGGAGTGCATATATGTGATGACAATGTTACAGGAATAGGGAGTGGGTCTAATTGACGGAGAATATTACTGGGTTAGTGATGGATGTGGGTGATCAAGAATGATACGGGGATAGGGAGTGAGTGTGGGTGCTGGAGCATGTCACAGAGATTGCGAAGGGTGGAGGTACAAGTGAATGGTACAAGGAAAGGGTTGGGAAATGATCTCGGAGAATGTTGCAGGGATAGGAAGGGGTGTAGGTGATGGAGAATTAAATAGAGATTAGGAAGGGTGAAGGTACTGACGAATGTTACAGGAATGTCAGGATGTAGGGGCTGGAGAATGTTACAGGGCGATGGAGGATTGCAGGTGCTGGCGAATGTCACAGGTATAGGGAGGTATTCAGTGAGTGGAGAAAGTTAAAGGGACAAGGATGGGCTTACGTGCTGGAGAATGTTACAGCAATCGGGACGTGTGTAGGTACTGGAGAAATGCACAGGAATAAGGAGGGCAGTAGGTGCTGGAGAATATCACAGTGACAGGGACGCGTGTCTCTGCTGGAGAATGTAACACGTATAGGGAAGAGTGTTGGTGCTCGAGAATGTTCCAGGCATTGGAATTGGGCTTATATTTCAGAGGCAGCGAGGGGTTTAGGTGCTGGAGAATGGTAAAGTGATAGGGAGTGAGGAAATGTGACAGGTATGGGGAGGGGTGTAGGTGCTGGAGAATGTTACGGGCCAGGTAGTGGTTGGAGGTGCTGGAGAATGATTCAGGAACTGGGGATGATTTTAGGTGCTGGAGAAGTTTACAGTAATAGGGACAGGTGTAGTGGTTGGAGAAGGTTGCACTGCTAAGGAGTGCATAGGTGATGAACAATGTAACAGGGATAAGAGGGGTGTGAGTGCTGGAGAATTTTACGAGGATGGAGAGTGGGTGTAGGTGCTGCAGAATGTTGCAGAGAAAGTCAATGGTGAAGCTGTCTGAAAATGTTTCAAGGAAAGGGTTGGGAAAGGCTTTTGTACAATGTTACATAGATAGCAAGGGTTGAAAGTGATTGAAAATTTACAGAAATAAGTAGGTGTGTCGGTGCGGGAGAATATTACGGGGATAGAGATACTTTAGGTGATGGAGAATCTTACAGGGATAGGGAGTGGTTTAGGGACTGGAGAAATTTGAAGAATGATGAGGAGTGTAGGTATTGGAGACTTTTATAGGGATAGTGCGTAGTTGCATGTGCCAAAAAATTCGGCAAGGGTTGGGATGGGTGAATTTGCTGCAGAATGTTATAGAGTAGGGCTTGTCTATATGTGCTGGAGAATGTTACAGGGACAGACACGGGATGTAGGTGCTAGCGAACGTTCCAGTGATAGGGAATGGTGTAAGTGCTAGAGAATGTTACAGGCATAGGGAGGTGGAAGGTGGCAGAGCATGTTACAGGGATTAGGAGGGGTAAAAGTGCTGGAGAATGTCACATGGATGGGGCGGGGTACAAATGCTGAAAATGCAGAATTGAGAGGATGGTGTGTAGGTAATGGAGAATGTTACAGGGATCGGGAGTATGAATATGTGCTGAGGAATGTTACAGTGATAGAGAGTGGGTGTAGATCCTGGAGAATGTTGCAGGGAAAAAGTGGGAAATGGTTTCAGATAATGTTACAGGGTTAAGGAGCGGTGTAGGTGCTGAAAAATGTCACAATGATAAGGAGTGATCTAAAGGACACAAAGTGTTACAGGGACAGGGAGGGTTCTAAGTGATGGAGAATGTTACAGGGATGGGGAGGGTAGTTAGTGGTGGAGAACATTACTGGAATAGGGAGTAGATGTATGTTCTCGAAGATGATACAGAGAAAGCGAGGAATGTAGGTGCAGGAATATTTTACAGTGATAGGGAGTGTGTGTAGGTGCTGGAGAATGTTACAGGGACGGGGAGTGTGTGTAGGTGCTGGAGAAGGTTTCAGTGAGGGATGCGTGTAGGTACTGGAGAGTGTTAGAGAGATAGGAAGAGGTGCATGGGCTGGTGAATGTTGCAGAGATTAGGAGGGGTGTAGGCGCTCGAGAATATTACAGGGATATAATTGAGTGGAGGTGCTGGAAGATGACACAGGGAGGGGTGTTGGTGCTGCAGAATCTTCAACGGATAGGGAGTTGATGCAGGTGCCAGGCATTGCTACAGGGATTGAGAGGAGTCTTGCTGAAGGAGCTGGAGGATTTTTCAGGGATAGAGCGAAGGTGGAGGTGCTGGAGAATGTTGCAGTGATGTGGAGTGGTGCAGAGTATGAAGAACGTGCCAGGGATAGGGAAGGGTTTAGATGCTGGAGAATATTCCATGGATAGGGAGGCATGTAGGTCTTGGAGTATGTCGCATTCTTAGGGAGGTGTGTAGGGGCTGGAGAATATTGCAGGGACAGGGACGTGTGTTGTTGTTGGATAATTTTACAAGGATTGGAAGGTGTACAGGTGCTGGAGAATTTTAATGGGATAAGAATTGCTTGAAGGTGACGGAGAATGCTATATGGAATGGTAAGGGTGAAGGTGCTGAAGAATGTTACAGGGACAAGGATGGGTTTAGGTGCTGCAGGATGTTGCAGAGAGATGGAAGAGTGTACATGCTGGAGAATGTCACAGGGACAGGGATGTGTTTAGGTGTTGTGGAATGCTACACAGTTAGGGACGTGTATAGGTGCTGGAGAGTGTTGTAGAGATAGGGAGAGGTGAAGGTGGGGGAGGATATGCGGCGATAAGGACGGGTGAAATTGCTGGAGAATGTCACATGGTTGGGGAGGGTCATGGTACTGGAGAATGAGGCAGTGATATGTTGGGGTGTAGATGATGGAGAATATTACAGAAATAAGGAGGGGGTAGGTGACGGAGAATGTTCCAGCGATAGCGAGGGTCGTAGCTGCTGGAGAAAATAACAGGGATAGGGAGTGTGTAATGGTCTGGAGAATGTTACAGGGATAGTGAGGAGTGTGAGTGTTGAAAAATGTTATGGGGATAGGGAGTAGGTGAAGATGCTGGATAATTATCCAAAGATAATGAGAATTGTAAATGCTGGATAATGTTTCAGGGATAGGGAGTGGTGTAGGGGATGAAGACGATTGCAAGGACAGAGTTGGCTTTAGTTGCTGGAGGGTGTTACAGGGAGATGGTGGAGTGTAGGTGCTGGAGAATGGCACAGGGATAGGGGTGCTGTAGAGGTTGGAGAATGTAACAGGACAGGGATGGGTTTAAGTGCTGGAAAAAGTTCTATGGTATGGGACGTGTGTAGATGCTGGAGAAGCTCACTGTGATAAAGAGGGGCGTCGGTGCTGGAGAATGCTACGGGGATAAAGAAGGAATAGGTGTGGGAGAATGGTAATGGGATAGGGATTGGGGGTATGTGCTGAAATATTTTAAGCAGATAACGAGAAGTGTCGGTGCTGGAGAATGTTAAAGTGATAGGGAGTGGTTGTACCTGCTGGAGAATGCTACACGGATGTGGGTGGATGCCCGTGTTGGTGAATATTACAGTGATAGTGAGAGGGCTGTAGGGGCGGAGCGATGTTACAGGGATTGGGCGGGGTGAAGGTGCTGGAGAATATCACATGGATAGGGAGGGTGGTATGTTCCGCAGGATGTTATAGGGATAGTGAAATGTGTAGTGGATGCAGAATGTTACAAAGATAGGGAGGGGTGTAGGGGACGGAGAATGCGACAGGGATAGGGAGGGGTGTAGGTGCTGAAGAATACGACAAGGATTGTGTGACTGTCTAGGTGCTAGAGATTGTTACAGTGATAGGGAGTGGTACAGGGGCTGGAGAATGTGCCAGGGACAGGGATGGGTTTAGGTGCTGTTAAAGTTACAGGGATAGGGAGTGGGGTCGGTATTGGAGAATGATACAATGGTTAGGGAGGGGTGTCGGGCTGCAGGATGGTGCAGGGTCAGGGATGAGTTTAAGTGCTGGAGAATGGAACATTGACATGGATTTGCGTCGGTCCTGTGGAACGCTCATGGGATTGGGAGTGGGTGCGGATGTCAGGCAAAATAACAAGGATGGGTAGGGGTGGAGGTGGTGGAGAATGTTGCAGAGACAGTAAGGGGTATAGGCGCAGGAGAATGTTACAGTGAGAGTGCAGGGAAATAGTTTGTAGTATGTTGCAGGGATAGGGACGGGTGTAGGTGCTGGAGGATGGTGCAGGGTCGGGGGTGGATTTAGGTGCTGGAGAATTTTACAGGGATGTGGACGTGTGTCAGTCCTGGGGATTGTCAATAGTATAGGGAGTGGGTGCAGGTGACAGACAATGCTACAACGATGGGTAGGAATGAAGGTGCTGGAGAATGTTACAGAGATAGTGAGGGGAGAAAGTGGCGGAGCATGTTACGGGGATAGGGAGGGGTGTAGGTTCTGGAGAATGTTGCAGAGGCATTGAGGGGTGAAGCCGCTGGAAAATGTTACAGGCAGAGTGTGGGGAAGTATTTTGGAGTAAGTTCCAGGGATCGGGAGGGGTGTAGGTACTGACGAATTTTCCAGGGTTAAGAAGGAGTGTCGGTGCTGGGTAATGCAACGGGGATAGGGAGGAGTGAAGGTGTTTGAGAACATCACATGGACAGGGAGTAGAGTCGAGGCAGGAGAATGTTACAGGGACAGGGACGTGTTTAGGTGCTGGAGAAATTCACTGTTGTAAGGAGGGGTATAGACGCTGGAGAATGTTACAGCGATATAGAGGGGTGTAGGTGCTGGACAATATTACAGGGATAGGAGTGACTGTAGTTGCTGGAAGATGTTGCGGAGATCGGTTGGGGTATAGGTGCCGAACAATGTTGCAGTTATGGCGGGGGGCGGGCCGAAGTTGCTGGAAAATGTTACAGGAATATGAAGTGTCTCTAGGTGCTGGAGAATGTTATGGGGATGGGAGTTACTGTCAGTGCAGGAGAATGTTTCAAGTATTGGGTTGGGTGTTAGTCCTGGAGATTGTTATAGTGATAGGTAGTGGTTTATGGCTTGCAGAATGTTACAGGGATAGGGATGGTGCAGTTCCTGGACAACGTCACATGGGTAAGGTGGGCCGTCGGTGCTGGAGATTGCAACAGGTTATTGAGGGATGTTGGTGATGGAGAATGTTATAGGGATAGGGATTGTGTGTTAGTGCTGAAGCTTTTTACAGTGACACAGAGTTGGTGTCGGGCGTAGAGATTGTTGCAAGGATATGGTGGGGTTTACGTGCTGGAGAATGTTTCAGGGACAGGGATGGAGTCGGGGCTGGAGGATATACAAAGTGGAATAGAAAAAGGAGGACGTTACTGCGAGAAGGAGGAGACGCTAAGGTAATGGTAATAGAAGTTTGGATCTGTGTAGATGCTGGAGGAAGTTACAGAAATAAGGATGAGTGAAATCTGTAGGAGATAATCGTGGTTTTATAGTCTGGGGGATGTTAGAAAAATAGGAAAGCAATGGAGAAGATGTTACAGAGATATACAGTACAGCATTTTAATACTTAAATTTCTCTACCATTTTCAATGGGTTATGATCAATGCATACGATTGTCTCAGATATGTTGCCAGTAAGAAAAGTACTAATAAGTACCAAGTCTCTTTGTCAACAGTCGAATATTTCTGCTGATGAACTTTTAACTTGCGGGAAAAATACCTGATAGGTTGTTCTACCTTCTCGTCACATTCCTGCAGGAATGCGATAGCTACATTGAGATCTTTTGCACGATCAGAATTTTAAAAAATCTCACAACACCAGGCACAACAGGTTTAATTGGTTGCACTCGCTTTCGGAGCGCCAGTCCTTCTAAGGTGTTTGTGGAGGACACAATTGTAAGACACAGAATTTATAGCAAAAGTTTACAGTGTGATGTAACTGAAATTATACATTGAAAAATACCTTGATTGTTTATTGAGTCTTTCATTTGTTCGAATACTATGAAAGAAGTATGAAAGAAGCGAAACTATCATGGTATTCGAACAGATGGTAGACTCAACAAACAATCAAGGCATTTTTCAACGTATAATTTCAGTTGCATCACACTGTAAAACTTTACCATAAATTCTGTGTCTTACAATTGTGCCCTCCACAACCACCTGATGAAGGAACGGCGGCCCGAAAGCTAGTGCTTCCAATCAAACCTATTGGACTATAACCTGGTGTTGCGTGATTTTTAACTTTGTACACCCAGTCCAGCACTGACATCTCCAAATCTTGTGCAATCAGGAGGGACTAATACCGGGGCAGTGGTCAACGCAGTCTTCAGGCTTCAAACACCTTCTGAGTGTCCGCTGTACAATGAAACTTCTTGCCTTTATTTAGCAATTCGGTGAGTGAAAAAGCCACAATGCTAATATTCTGGACAAACTTCCGATACAATCTAATCAACCCAGGAATTTTAGTCCTGCTCATTTTGTCGATCATATGAAAAAATTCCCAATTACGTTCTTTTTTGCATCCCACTGGGCCATTTCTCCGTGCCAAGTAACATGGCTCATGAAGGTGACTTGGGCTTTGCCAAATTCACTTTTAGTTGGGTTTGCCACCAAGTATGCATTGCGGTCGATGGAACAACTCATCTCAAGCTAACTTAAGTGCACATGAGCTTGTACCAGAACCCTACAGACAACGTTTCAGGAATCTAAGGAGGGACCCTTGTCAAATATATGTTGAGTTCGAAAGGATCAAACAGAGTAATTTGATAGGAGGATAGGTAGTTTCAAAATAATGAAAAACTACGGCGCTCTTTGGGGAGGAATTCAAAAATTCACTGCCTGACGTCGTGTGAACCCATATGGACGAGCAACGAGTTGAAATAGGAAAGTCAGCAGCTGAAGCCGTTGATGATTTTGAGTTGGTCCATAAAAAACGGTTAGGATCCAGAATCAATTTCAAACCATGAGGCATAGAAGTTGGGGGAAAGAGATATCCTCAAGTGGAAAGGGAAAGGTAGATCTCGGTGAAGATCATTCGGACAACTGACCACATTGTAAAAAGGAAACCATCGAAAGGCACAACGAAGGCAAAAAATCTCCCGTGATTTCATTGCAAAAACGTAGGCCACATAAAATCACATTGCTGGAGTTCGAGGAATAGGCTAGATGTAGCAAACGAAGCAGGAGTGGGAGTTCTTTTGGAATAGTAACAGAAAGTACAGTGAAAGCAAGAATGATGTTAAGAGTGTATAAGCTGATCAGTGATTAGTTAAAAAGGAATGTTGAAACTGCTTAGAAAATATGCCAGAAAAGATTACATTTATTTGCATTTTAGTCTTCTTTAGGCATCTTCTCCGATTGTGCAGTAACGAGATCATAGAGTCAGCACCTGAAGCAGGAGATATCAAAAGGTATCGACAATGAAGCTGAAGTAACGTTAGCAGAGACAATGTTCGATCAGATAGCGGAGACAAAACAGGAGCAAATAGGCAAGCATGCAAATGCCATTAGCTTGACAGAAATCATTGCTTTATAGCAGAAAGATGAAGAATTAAAGCAATTGGTTCAAATGGCATTTTCAGAGAGGAATCTGAACGTATATGCAGACCATCTAGCTCAGTAGTTAGCACTACTAACTCTCAGCAGCAGGCAGCTGAGCTCGATTCCAGCCTCGGGCGATTGCCTGCCTGGAGTTTGCGCATTTTCCTCGTGTCTGCGTGAGTTTCCGCCCACAGTCCAAAGATGTGCAGGTCAGGTGAATTGGCTATATTGAATTGCTTTTAGAGATGGGTGGGATACTCGTCGGAGGTAGATGTGGACTGGTTGGATCATAGAGCCTTTTTACCCACTGTAGGGAATCTCGTCTAATGTCAACACATATTCAAACAGTTAAGAAATGAGCAGATATTCATCAAATTTTCTTGCCAGTGTGATATAGAAGCGAGGTGTTTCAAGGGAGGTTAGCTACCAAGGAGAGGGCATTTCGGAGTGAGAGACAAAAAGATTATAATTTTTTAAAAAATTCTACCGGCCTGGACTCCACAAAGATGCAGTGGGATTTTGCCAGACGTGCCATACATGTCAGGTAATTGGAAACCCACACGTGGTAATAAAAACCAGCACATTTAACATTCCAGTATTTGAAGACGCTTTTACAAGAGTTTGAATTGTTTGGCGAGATTCCCTGCCTCAGACAAAAATTGGACTCGGTATTTATTAACTATAATGGATGCATCATATAGATTTCCAGAGGCTGTCCAATTGCACAATATCACAGCTAAAAAGGTTATGGAGGATTTACTCATTCGTTTAACTAGAGGAAGATACAGTTGGATCGATGGACAAATGCCATATTCAAACTATTCAAGGGAGTTATGGACAGCTTCGGAAGACAACGATTCCCATCAATTGTATTGCGTACCGAATTTCAGGGAACATAACAGCGGTGGCATTAAACACTAAAGGCCATGTTGAGTGCTTATAGTCAATAATATCCAGATGATTGGGATAAGTGAATTCTGTTTGTGCTTTGGCAATCAGAGATGCTCCAAATAAATCGACCAAATTCCGACCATTTGAATTAGTTTTTGGACATGAAGTGATTAAAATTGATTAGGGAGAAGTTAGGAAGACAGAATTCAGAGACCACGCATTTGGACTATGTGTCAAACTTGAGAGAATGTTTAATTAGAGCTGGGGTGTTGGCTAGAAGGCATGTAAAATATCACAGCGTGCAATGATACAGGAAGAAGACAAGACATAAAGAACTCACAATTTTCCTATTGGGGATAAGGTATGAGGTTTACTTCCAGTATTATGTGAAACATTAAAGGCAAGTTCAGTGGAATTAATTAAATCGAAAGGAAATTGAGTGAGGTGGACTACGTGATAAGAACTGCAGATAGAAAGAAATCTCACAGAGTGTGTCACCTTAATATGCTCTGAAGGTATATTGGCAGAGAAAGAAAGCAGGAGGAGAACGTGTTAATGATAACAACACAAAGGGAAGAACCAAGTAAAAAGGATTCTGAATTGGACAGTGCTCAAATTAGATTGGACATTTATCAAGTTGTCAAATAATTGAGATAAATTATTGAAATACTTTCATGAGAAAAACTGAAAAGAAAGAGTTAATACTACCAAATGGGGAGATGTGCGGACATTATCAGGGTAGTAGGAGAAAGTGAGGACTGCAGATGCTGGAGATCAGAGTCGATAGTGTTTTGCCGGAAAAGCACTGCAGGTCAGGCAGCATAATAAATGACTTATGTCTGAAACGTCGATTCTTGTGTTCCTCGGAAAATGACTGACTTTCTGCGCTTATCCAGCAACATACTCTTGACCGCCATAAACTGGCATGTACTAAGCTAATTATCACGATGCAGATATGCATGATGCTGTTCATCCTTACAGACAGAACCCTGGAAAGTTACCACAGGCTCAGAAGGATATTGAACACATTTTCTGAGACAACATAATCAAAGTGAGTTGCAGTAACTCAAGCTCGCTCACAGTCATAGTGTCCACGTCAGATGGTAGCCAACAGTTATGTGTGGACTATCGCAAAGTCAACGTAGTTTTAAAGACTGATGCTCATCCAATTACGTGGTTAAAAGACTGTGAAAAAAAACCTACGAGAAACAACTTTCATTTCGAAGTTGGATTTGCTCAGAGTCTACTGGCACGTGCCATTATCAGAAAGAGCAAAGGCAATATTGGTTTTCGTAACGCCAAATGCACGAGATCAGTTTAAAGTAACGCCATTTGGTATGAAAAAGTTCTAGCCACATTTCAGAGAGTAACTAATAACGTCATCGCTGGACTACACAACTATGTTATGTACATCGTTGACCTGATGATTTTTAGTCACTCGTGGGAAAAACAATTGCAGCATTTATCGGATTTGTTCGATCGACTTGTGAAGGCATTCACGTTGGTAAACCTAACGAAAAGTGAATTTGCCGAAACTCACCTTCCTGTGTCATGTCACTAGACACAGAAAAATGGCCCTGTGGGATGCGAAACCGGAAGTAATTTTGAAATTTTCCATACCATCAACAAAAGTCATAGTTCTAAACTTCGACATTATCGAATGTTCATGCCGAGGTTTAGCACTGTGACTGCTCCACTCGCCGACTTGCTAAAGAAAGTCAAGAAGTTTCAATGGACAGCGGACTGTCAGAAGGCGTTCAACATTCTGAATTCTGAGTTAACCACTGCCCCAATATGAGCCACACTTGATCATGCAAAGTCTTTCAAGGTGGCTATCAATGCAGTGATGTCGGTGTCAGTGCCAGGCATCGGCAAGAAAACGATGAACAGACGTAAAGACCAATTGTGTATTTCTCCAGGAAGTTAAAAGTTCATCAGTAGAAATATTCTACTGTTGAGAAAGAGGCTTTGAACTTGGTGTGGGCACTATAAAACTTCAGTGTTTATATTGCTGGCAACCCACCTGAGATAATTGTATATAATGATCAGAACCCATTGAAATTTGGGGAGAACATTAAGAACAAATAAGCCAGACTGTTTAGATGGAGCCTGTACTTAGAGCCATTCAGTTTGAAAATTGTACATGTGGCAGGTCGAGAAAACATGATAGCTGATGCATTGTCAAGACTCGAATCCGAGCTGTATGTGTTCAGTGATGGGAGAACCACAGTCTCAATCTAAATGGGTTGCACATGTCTGCATATTTATACTCTGTGAATATGTTTGTGTGTTTTGTGGCACTAACCACTATTTTTGATTGTTTTGAGAAGTGAAGCAATATTTGGGTATTGATGCTTCACCTTTTAAATGGAGGAGGCTTCACAATGCTGAACTTTTTACAAGGTTATCGTCCCCTTGATTTTTTTTTTTGCAGAGGCATGCTTATTGTCCAGTCTCCAACGAGGGGGGGTTTTGAAAGTTTTACAGAGGCCTTTGTTTACCCCTAACAGGCAATGCCTCCTACGTAAGGCTTTCATGTCTTAAAAAGACTCCAATCAAAGTGCAGTGGCCAGCTCGTGGTTTAGCTAGCCTTCGTTTAAATCAGAGATTTTTTATTCAATTCAGCAGCAGTGTGTATGAAGAAAGGCTGCTGGGACAAGTCCAGGCAGGTGCTCTCTCTATCTATCTATCTATCTATCTATCTATCTATCTATCTATCTATCTATCTATCTATCTATCTATCTATCTATCTATCTATCTATCTATCTATCTATCTCTCTGTCTGTCTCTCTCTACGTTTCTCTATCTCTCTCTCCCTCTCTCTGTCTGTCTGTCTGTCTCTCTCTCTCCCTCTCTCTCCCTCCCTCTCTCTCCCTCTCTCTGTCTCTCTCTCTCTGTCTCTCTCTCTGTCTTTCTTTCTGTCTCTCTCTGTCTCTGTCTCTCGTTTGGTCTGTCTGTCTCTCTCTAACTTCTTGCCTGAAGGCTGTGTTTTGTTCAGTTTTACTCTTCTTGCAAAGGTATATGTTTATTAGGAGTACTGCCAACATTTTAGGAAAACCATCCCGAAGTCGGGATAGTCTGTAGGGTTTTTAGAATGGTTAAGTTATCCGATATTCTATGTTCTGCTCTTTGAGTTTCATTCCATAAATTTTGAAATAAATTCTGTTTGTTTAAAACTTGGGAGTCAGTCCAGCTAATTCACTTCCGGTGTATCTACTGTGCACTTACCTAAAATAAATAGTAAAGGTATGGTGTGGGTTACTAGCTAAAACATATTTTGAGGGGTCGGACATTGCCAAGAAAAAGAGGAAAATAATTTTCTGCTTTTGTGATCCTAACTGAGACACACTAATTTAAGGTTATGCCTTTTCGAATAAAACAAAAACACTCAAGCCACATATATATATGCTTGTGAACACAATTGTTGCAGGATTTCCTATTTGTGTGATCTACATAGATGCCTTAGCGATCTTTAGTCATTTGTGAAAAGATCAAATTGTGTATTGAGCAGGGCATTTTGAGAGACCCGGATGGCAACGTTGGTCATAAAATTAACAAAAACAGTGTTTGTGAAGGCTGAAGTGAAATTATTCGGATACAACATCGGAGTAAGGCATATGACAAAAGGAACGTAAAGAGAAGGCTATCGAGGAATTTCCAAGACCGTCCTCGAAGAATGAAGTGGTTTGATTAATAGTATTTAGTGGAATTTCAAGAAGTTTTTTACAAACGTCAGAAACAAAGTCGCGCCCTTAACGAATGTCCTTAAAACACACGCAATTTTGTTGGAGAGAGGATTGTTTGGAGGTATTTGAGAAGTAAAAACAGTGTTAACCACGGCAACTGTTTCAGCCATGCCGCATTTTCGGAAGTACTTCAAAGTTGCCATCGACGTGAGTGTAGGAGCTTGATTCGCACCAGGAGATGATAGTGCAATTGAAGGGCCAATCAGTTGCTTTCCAAAGAAACTCTGTATAAACTAGAAAAGGTAAAACACAATTACAAACGCGTATTGAGTTTGGTACTGACCTTATAACATGATAAGGTTAACGATGCAAACAGTTCATCAGACACGATTGTGTACACTGACGACAATATGTTGATATTTCTGGAAAGGTTTAAGAGTAAGATTACAGAAGTACTTAGTTGCAGTGCATACTACAAGCACTTAATTTACCGATTCTTCATTTCATGGATACTTTGTCAATGATTAGAGAAAAATGTTATGTAAGATTGAAACGGTCGTACTCACTGATATATAAATGGAATTTGTGTTAAATGTATAACTTCCGTTTAATGAATGTGAATGTGGTGATGCAATGGAATAATGATTACAAAGAGAAAGAACATCTTATCAGAAAGGAACTTCATTTTCTTCTAAAGGCGGAAGGTGTTGTGAAGTCATTGTTTGTAAATGTGAAAAAAAAATTATAAAGTGGGGAATGCATTTCGTGTTGCTATTCAAAACGTCGTGTGGGTACTTCTATTTCTTTGCGTAGAGACAAAACTGCTATCTGATAGCAGCTTGGGCTTGCAGGTACCCAGAGAGTGCCTGAAGTGAATCATTTTGTAACAAACCCCCAAACAGCACTTTTAGCAATAGAACAAGGTGTCAAAGTTTTGCCAATTCGTATGAACAAAACAGTTAGTTAACAAAACTCTGCTAAACTTATATCTGATGGTTTCACTGGTCATCATGTACATAAAAGGAGGCAGAAGAAAAACTGGAGATAGCAAAATGCCTATTGTTAAGAGATATCAGCTCTCACCTCTCAGAGAAAGCTCTAGCTATTTGCCAAGCTACCAAGTATGCCATGTAAATTCCTAACACGGAAAACATTACTGAGACAAAGGATCTGTGGAGAAGACACAGAATGTCCCCGAAGATGTAACTTCGCTTTACAATCGAATGACTAAATGACGTTAATTTGATGTATGAATGGAAGTTGAATTATTGCAGCAAGATATGATTAAAATTTCTCTTCATGTTGGACTAGGTAGCAGTTAAAGTGGAACTGTTCTGTCTGTTCGTAGTTTAGTTATTTTGTTCAAAGTTCGATAGGACATATAAATTGTTACTTAGACATTGAACACAGAACGTACAACATGGAACGTTGCAGCAAATACAGGTTCTTCGGTCCTCAAGGATGTATCATACTAACCACATTCCCTTCAGTACAGTATCTTCTATATGCAAATCAAAACATCACTCAAATGTCCCTAATGACGCTATTACCACCACTTGCAATGCATTCTATGCGCCCTAAGCTTTCTGTAAAAGGAACCAATCACAGACATCTCCCTGAAAGCTTCCTCCAATCACCTTAAAATGTCACAACAGATATTTCCGCTGTGGGAAAAGTTTCTCTAACTGTCCACTCTACCTCTGCTTGTCATGATCATGTATACCTCTATAAAGTCCGCTCTCATCGCTTTTTGCTCCAATGAGGTAAGCCCGAGGACTCTCAAAGTTTCTTCAGAAGACATACCCTCCAGAACAGGCAGCATCCTGGTACATTTCCCTCGTACTCACTCGAAAGCTTTTATATCCTTCTTATAACAAAACAGTCAGAATTGAACACAATGCTCAAAGTATATTCTAAACAGTACTCCACACAGCTGCAGCAAACCTCGCGGCACTTAAATCCAATTTCCTACTAATAAATGCCGACCCAAAATGCGCCTTCTGAAAAGCCACATCAACCTGAGAAGCAACTTTGAAGCATTAATGGACATGGACCACAAACCCCTCCGTTCCACCTTACTGCCAAGAAACCTGCCTCTAAATCTGCACTCTGAATTGAAATTCGATCTTCTAAAGTGGATTAGTTCACACGTTTTCAGATTGAACTCCATCTGCAAATTACCAGCCCGGTTCTGCATCATGTCAACGTCACTTTGCAAACGACAACACTATCCACCATGAGAACAACCCTCGAGTAATGAGCAAACTTATTCACTTAGTATTCCACTTCCTTATTCAAGTAATTGATAAAAATCAAAAAGAGCAGAGTTTCCATTACTCATCCCTGCGGAACAGCACTGGCCACCAAGCACCAGCTGAATATGTTCCATCTACGAACACTCTCGGACTTCTATAGGCAAGTCCCTTCCGTAACAAGACAGCCAAATGACCACGTATCCCATTCTTCTTACTTTGTGAAGGAGCCAACCAGAAGGAAACTTATCAAATGCCTTTCTGTAATCCATGTACACCAGGGTCATTGCTTTACATTTATCAAAATATGTTGTCACATTTTCAAAGAATTGAATAGGGTTTGTGTGGCATGAAGTGCCCCTTTTAGAGCAATGCTGACTGTCTCTAATCAAGCTATTGTTTTCCAAGTTAGGATAAATCCTGTCTCTCATAGCGCTCCTGATTAACTTGCCCACCAAGGATGCAATATTGACTAGTCTGTAATTCCCAAGATTATCCCTACTCACTTTCTTGAACAATGGAATAAATTTTGCCACACTCCAAACAGCTGAGGATGCAAAGGTAGTCGACAAAGGTGCAGCAATCTCTTCCCTTGCTTCACGAGTAACTTGAATGTATCCTATGGGTCCACGACCCTTATCAAAGTTTGCGATTTTTAAAGATTGGCAACACAACCTCCTACTTAAAATCAACCTGCTCGAACATATCAGTCTCTTTCACGCCGACTTCACAAAGGTGAAGGCCCATCAAAGCGGTGAATACTGTAGCAAACTATTCGTCATGGACGTCCCTAATTCCTCTGACTCCGAGTGCAAGTTTCCTCCGCTATCAATGTTCGGGCCTACCCCTACACTGACACTGGCCATCCTTTTGTTCCTCACATAAGTGGAGAACGTCTTAGATTTTTCCTTAATTCTAACTGTTAAATTTGTTTGCATGGTGCTCTACTCACTCTCACAAATCCAATCTTCAGTCCCTTTCTGGCTAAATTGTAACTATCTAAAGCTCTGTCTGATTGGTGCCTCCTCAACCATCTATAACCTTTCTTCTTCCTCTTGACTAAATGTTCCACATCACTTGTCATCCAAGCGTTTTTAAACCTACCATTCATTCTGAGCGTCTCTGTGACAAAGTGGCCCAGCATGATCAGCCATTGCTTCATAAACAAGCTCCACATTTCTTTCTTGAATTTCACTAAGCAAATGTGTTCCTTATTAAATACATTTCCATAACCTCTGTTCCTATCCTTCGCCATGATTATAGTAAATGTCAATGAGTTGTGGTCATTGTCACCGAACTGCTCTCCCACTGAGAAATCTGAAACATGGCATAGTTTCTGGCCAAGCAATGAATCTAAATAGCCTCCCTTCTAGTCGTCTATTTAGATTTCGAGTCAGACCCTTTCCTGGACTTAACAGCTTGTAGCGTGAGTATCACGGATTTCTTTCTTTAAAGCATTAAAAGTTGCTAAAAGCAGTTTACGTTACTTTTCACACAACTTTAAACAGATTGTAGGGCGAGGTACTCCACTTCGAGTGATTTGATTTGTGTTCTGGGGCTGTGGTACAAACCTCCACTCTATAATAGTGTCCCTCTATTCCTTGCTTGTTCACGTACCTGTCGACCTGTATATTAAGCATTGATAACACTTATAGTTCTCCGACCTGTCTTGGTTGTGATTTCCGTACTTGGCACAATCTGAGTGTGCATTAAAAAAATGTCTCATTTATTTTCACCTCACATCCGCCAAATTAAAACAATGGTCCTCGTAGTTGACATTTCAGCCTCAGAAAAAGACTCCGACTACACAATATCTATGATGCTCATACGTTTGTGTACACTGATCAGACTGCCCATAAACCTCCGATGCTCCAGCAAGAAACAATGGAAATACGTCCAATCACTCTCCATATCTAAGCCATAACACGCCAGGCAACATTCTGGTTTACTTATTTTTCATCCTCCTCAGAAACTCCACATGCTTGCGATAGTGTGCTCACATGATCTTGACACATTTCTCCAAATGTGGCCTAAGGAGACTAATTACACAACAGAGCTGCAAAGGACTACCATCATGTTATTCAATACCTGGACGGATGATAGCAAGAATTCGTTATCACCTTGTCCACTTGTGTTGGTACTTTCAGGGAACTGTTGATGTGTCCCCCAAGACCCGACTGCCTGTTAATGCTGTTCAGGATCCGCCCATTTACTGTATAATTTCCTCTTGCGTTCGACATCCAAAAATGCATGACTGCATTAAACTGCATCAGTAATATCTTTGGACAGTTTTGCACCTGCTTTGTATTCTGTTCTAACCTGAACTAAACTTCTTCTCTGTCTACCATCCAATCATTTTTTTGCATTATCTGCAAACTTGCCAAAACACTGGTGCTTATGTAACACGACTGGTGACAGACCACCATTCAGAAAATCACTCTTCCACAACAACCGTCTGTCTTTTCTGATCGAGCCAATTTTATTTCAAACTTGCCAGCTCACTGTGGATTCTATGTGAGTTATTTTTCTGTGCTGCTGACTATGCGCTGTCAAATTATTTCAGAAAATCCAGGCAGACAACATCGAGGGCAGCGCCCGTATGAATTGCTTTTGTCACTTGCTTAGAGAAGTCAATCAATTTTGTGAGACACGACCTCCTCCACTTGCAGATAAGTTGATTGTACCTCTGTCTTCTTTCAGCGAGCCAATTTCTGATCCAATCTGCTAAATCCCCCTCAATGCCATGCCTCTATATTTAGTGCAATCACCTACAGTGGGGAAACGTACCAAACGCCTTACTGGAATTCATATACATGGCATCAACCGGTTTACTCCCAGTTACTTGTTGGGTTTCCTTCTCAAATAACACAATCAGGTGCGTGAAATGCGAACTGCATTTCACGAAACCATGTTGACTATCCTGAATCAACGTATTACTTTCGGGATGATTATATATCCGCCCTGTTCTTTTCTGGCACGGTGGCTCAGTGGAAAACTGCTGCATCACAACGCCATGGGCCTCAGCTCGATTCCTACCTGGGGCGACTGTCTGTGTGGAGCTTGCACATTCTCACTGTGTATGTCTGGGTTTCCTCCCACAATCCAAAGATGTGCAAGTCAGATGAATTTGCCATGCTGAACTGCCCTTGGTATTAGGTGCATTCGTCATGGATAAATATAAATTGAGAGAATGGTTTGGAGGGAGTCGTGTGAACCTGTTGTTCTAATGGGCCTGTTTTTATGCTCGAAGGAATCTACTCTAAACCCTTTCCAACAATTTAACCGCAACTGAAGTAACACTCAATGGTCAATAATTTCCAGGGTTTTCTCTCCTCCCCTTATTGAACAAGGAACACAACATTTTGCATCTAGTATTCATCTGACAGTGCTCATAAAAATCACATCTGGCCCAGGGGATTTATCAATTTTGTACACATTCCAGAATTGCCTCATCTTTATGAGCCTCAATGCCATCTGGTCTAACAGGGGTATCTCAGTATTCTTCTCGGCCACATTGTCTTTTTCTAGATGAATAGTGACGAAAAGCATTCATTTTGAACTTCCGCAATCATCTCCAATGCCACGCATAATTTCCCACTACTATCCTTGATTACCCTTCGTATTAGTCTAACAAATGAAACCAGACGGTTCAAACTCACCACGCTTCGACAGATTGCCCAAAATTCACAAACCCCTAGAGTCCCACTTAGACACCAACGTACAGATTGGCCGTGGAGTTACAAGAAAGACTGAAAGACTTAGTAAATTGCTCACGCCACTCCATCCACTTCACCCAAGAATTCCTGAAAATCTTCAAAGACACTAAAGTAGAAGACGATAAAATAATGGTTTCCTGTGATTTAACAGTCCTATTTCCTTCAGCCAACATTAACCTAGCCAAGGAAACACTGACTACACTACTAGAAGACCCAAATCCACATACATCAAACACGACTACTTCATCAAAAAGGATAAGATCATCAAGTTAGTGTATCTATGCCATACCAACAATTTCACCTTCAACAAAAAAAACTTACAGACAAACCAATGAAAGACCCATGGGATCACCGATATCAGAACACTTAGCAGAGGCAGTAATGCAGACACTTGAGCAAACAGCTCTGCCAACCATCCAATCCAAACTCTGGGTCCGCTACGTGGATGTCAGCTTTGTCATCACTAAATGAAACAAGTTAGTGGAAATATTCAAGACTTTCACTATTAATCTTAATGGCACAACATTCGCTAAAGACGAGGAAAACAACAACAAACTGCCATTGCTAGATGTCACAGTAGAGGGAAAAGCCGATAAGGAACTTCCAATCAGCGTCTAAACAAAAACAGCACATACGGAGCAAATATTGAACTAGAGAAGCAATCATCCCAACACCCACAAACGAAGCGGCATCAGAACATTATTTCAACGAGCCAACACGCAATGCAGCACGAGGAGCTAGGTAGAGCATAGGAATATCACATATACAGCGTATTCAAAAAGAATGGGTATGTACTGAAAACAGTACGCCAATTTCTCAGCAACAAACCCAAACAAGCAGACAAAACACATCCAGAAACCCGAGCCACTCTCTGCTACATCAAAGACATCTCGGAAATGACTGCCAGACTACTCAGACTCCTTAGCAACATGGAGCCCACAAACCCACCAACACACTAAAACAGCAGCTAACGAACTTGAAAGATCGTTTACAGACAATGATCAAAAATAAAGCCATTCACAAAATACCGTGCAAGGACAATATCAAACTCTACATTGGAAAAACAGGCAGAATACTAGTCACCAGGATACATGAACACCAATTAGCCATAAAAATACATGACCCACTTTCACTAGTATCCTTACACATGGATGAGGATGGACACCACTTCGACTGGGACAATACATCCATCCGAGGACAAACCAAACAAAGTTACGCAGGAGAATTCCTAGAAGCACAGCATTCCAACCAGAACTCTATCAACAAGCACATCCAGTTCGACCCCATTTACCACTCCTCTGAGAAAATGAACTGGAAGTGACTTCACCACAGGAAGTAACATCACCACTGCAAATGACATTACCAACCAAAAGAAACACAAACGTATTAATATAAAGCAGGAATTTTCAGCAATGCTTCACATGAAGTCCACTAAAGATGTTACCGAGTAAGGAAATAAACCTTTCCGCTCAGCGAGCAAGCCTACATCCTTATATTAGTCTAGTCATGCTTGAATTTATGATACATCTAGAGAAAGCTTTAAGGTTTTCTTTGATCCTGTCAGCAAATGACGTCTCATGTCCCCTCCTGGCTCTTCTTTGCTCTCTCTTTAGGTCTTAGCTGGCTAACGTGAAACTCTGAAGCACCTGAAATGAGTCATCACGTCTCATCCGAACATAAGTCTTTTTCATCCACTTGAAAAGAGATTCTACTTCCTCAGTAAACTACGGCTCCCGCGCTCAACAACTTTCTCCCTATCTGACTGGTGCATACTTGACAAAGGCCTGCAGTAGCTGGTCCTTGAATAAGCTTCACATTTCAATTGAGCCTAACCCCTGTAGTTTCATTTCCCATCCCACGCATCTTAAATCTTGCCTAATCGTTTCGTAGTTGACTTTACCGCAGTGATAACTGTTGCCCTGTGATATATGCCTCTTCCTTTCTATCATGAAATTAAACATAATCAAATTGTGGTCACTAACATTACCAAGTGCCAAATCTACTGTGGCCTTGCCTCTTTTTGATCTCCATATATACTATGTCAGGAAACCTTCCTGCACACTTTGGTCGAAAACTTACGCAGCGAAACGCACGTATTTGGAGGTTTGCAGGAAACTCCCAATAGGTTAACCTCTCCTGTCCTGTTTCTAATCTCAGCCCATGTACCATAGTGGATGGGTTGTCAAACGTCCTTTCTGCAATCATGTTAATGTCTTCGACTAACAAGACCGCACCATACTCTCTTTTGCGATATTCTCTTTCTTACTGAAACATCTGAATTATGGGATCTATATTATCAATTGCTGTCCATGGTGTACCCGTGACTCTGAAATGGCCACGACATCAAAATCACACGTTCCAACCCATGATGCAATTTCACCATTCCTGTCATTTGGCATTGATTTGGCATTGGAGTAGACAGAGCTGAAAATGTGTTGCTGGAAAAGCGCAGCAGGTCAGGTAGCATCCAAGGAAGACGAGATTCGACGTTTCGGGCATAAGCCCTTCTTCAGGAATGAGGAAAGTGTGTCCAGCAGGCTAAGATAAAAGGTAGGGAGGAGGGACTTGGGGAGGGGCGATGGAGATGCGATAGTTGGAAGGAGGTCAAGGTGAGTCTGATAGGCCAGACTGGGGTAGGGGCGGAGAAGTCAGGAAGAAGATTGCAGGTTAGGAAGGCGGTGCTGAGTTCGAGGGATTGACTGAGACAAGGTGGGGGGAGGGGAAATGAGGAAACTGGAGAAATCTGAGTTCATCCCTTGTGGTTGAAGGGTTCCTAGGTGGAAGATGAGGCGCTCTTCCTCCAACCGTCTTGCTGTTAGGGTCTGGCGATGGAGGAGTCCAAGGTCCTGCATGTCCTTGGTGGAGTGGGTGGGGGAGTTAAAGTGTTGATCCACGGGGTGGTTGCATTGGTTGGTCCAGGTGTCCCAGAGGTGTTCTCTGAAACGTTCCGCAAGTAGGCGGCCCGTCTCCCCAATATAGAGATGGCCACATCGGGTGCAGCGGATGCAATAGATGGTGTGTGTGGCGGTGCAGGTGAATTTGTGACGGATATGGAAGGATCCTTGGGGCCTTGGAGAGAAGTAAGGAAGGAGGTGTGGGTGCAAGTTTTGCATTTCTTGTGGTTGCAGGGGAAGGTGCTGGGAGTGGAGGTTAGGTTGGTGGGGGGTGTGGACCTGACGAAGGAGTCACGGAGGGAGTGGTATTGTCGGAACGCTGATAGGGGAGGGGAAGGAAATATATCCCTGGTGGTGGGGTCCGTTTGGAGGTGGCGGATATGACGGCGGATGATACGATGTATACCGAGGTTGGTGGGGTGGTAGGTTGAGAACCAGTGGGGTTCTGACCTGTTCGCGGTTAGAGGGGCAGGGCTCAAGGGCAGAGGAGCGGGAAGTGGAGGAGATGTGGTGGAGGGCATCATCGATCGCGTCTGGGGAGATTCTGCGGTCCTTGAAGAAGGAGGCCATCTGGGCTGTACGGTATGTGGATTGGAGTGGACGCACTTCAAAACAACTTCTTGTTTTCTGTTGCCTTCTTGCCATCTTGAAACCTTAGTTCTGATCTCACTGCTCTCAATCTCCCGTATACTCCAACTACAATTTCAGTTCACATCCCTCTGCTGAATTAGTTGAAAATCACGCGAAATGTACTTCCAAATCCCACCCACTCTGCGAGGATCTTGGCACCCAACTGGTTCAGGTGAAGAGTTTCCTGACCTACCTCAGAAAGAGACGCAATTAGCCAGGAACCCAAGATCACCAACCACTACCACCCCCACCCACCAACTATCCTGTAGACAAGTTTTCAACGCCTCTCTCTCCCTCTTCCTTGCCCAGCGAACATGTGGCACGGGCAACAAACGACAAATACCAACTCTGTTTTTTCTACTCTAAACTGCTGCTCTCGCTACCTTAATTTCTTCCTTAAATCCCCATCTCACTTCCTACCTATGTTATTGGTGTCTATGTGGGCGACTTGGAGCTACTTCCCTCCCAATCAACGATTACAAAAACACAATCAGAGACACCACAATCCCTGGTATCTGGGAGGCAACACACCAACAGTGAGTCAGTCACGTTTCCAGAGCCTCCTTTCTGATCACCAAACTATGGAGTCTCCAAGCAACCACCCAAATGTAAAGCCTAACTAACGCAGCAATCCCGTGTCGGCTCCTGCTTCGTGATAAGCTTTTTTAATATTATAAAACTAAATTCTCGCTCACCGTCTGGTCCACTCTGTCACACCTCCAAATCTTATTGCCGCCTAAAAAAAATGACGAACTCGGATCTCCAGTGATAAGTTTTTATATGTTTTAATTTGTTCTTCCCGTTGGGCCTCTGGTCCTCACGTATTGCTCCACCCACACCAAAATGCTCTCTACAAAATGAAGAGGATTTGAGATTCCTGAGTATTCCTGCTCCTGTTTTTGAAGAATGGCATTGGCTATTTTCCATTCTTCTGGGACATCGCCTGTGGTTAAACAAAGTACAAAAATCTCCGTCAGTATCTCAGCAATGTTCTCCCTTGTCTCCCTCAGATTCTAGGTTAGATGCCATCAGGCCTTAAAATTTTTCAAGTCACTCAAACGACTCCTTCGCTAATGACGACACGCGCAATAATATCAACATTGGAAGTACGTTTGCTCGCTGAGCTGGAAGGTTCGTTTTCAGATGGTCCATCATCATACTAGGTAACCACTTCAGTGAACCTCTGAATGAAGCACTGGTAGTGTAGCCTGCTTTCTATTTATATGCTTCAGTTTCCTTGGGCTGGCAATGTCATTTCCTGTCATCACATCATTTCCTACAATGATATAATTTCTTGTTCCTTTCCTTATGGGATGTTGACAAATGGGATCCATGTCAACGTGTCTGTTGATAGAATTCCGATTGGAATGCATATTTTTGGAATTTTCGTGCCATTTTGCCATTCCTTTATGGCAGGCATGGTTGATCAGTGCTTAGCCCTTCTGCCTCAGAGCATCAGGGTCCCAGCCTCGGGCGACTATCTGTTGGAGTTTGCATACTCTCCCCGTGTCTGGGAAGACAGTTTGATGCATTTCTGCCCATTTCTCATCTGCTTGAATGTGTGATGGTCGCCATTTCCTCACTAAGACATTATTTTAACAAGTAGTAACTCACGGATGCATTCGGGTTCCTCTCAATATAAGTATTTTGATACAACTGCTTTACATTTTCATATTTTGCTGCAACTCAGTGAGTTTTGCAGAGCTAAAGATATTTACATGACGACCTCTTTGCACCTATTTTGTGTCAACTATCTGATCGGCCATAGACTCTGACACTGACACTTCAGATACATTATCTCTGCCATTTAATCTCTCTCGTTTCAACTGGTCATTCTGTGAACTTGCTACTACACAATCGTGGAAGCTTCCACGGTAAAAACTCCTGCATTGCTTCAGTTGTCTGAGTCTCCAGTGGCTTCACAAACACAGTAGATGGCACAGGTGAATCAGCAATATCTTTTAAAAAGACAAATTGTATTCCTGGAGCTGAGAATTTGTCCAGTACTCGTACGACAAATTCTGCACTCTTCTCTCACCTCTCCGCTTCACTTTACATAACTGAGAGCTTTTATCTCACCGTGAATTCCCAGTACCACTGATTTCGTTCACAGTCGCCCTTCAGAAATACTCATAAATTTATGCTTCAGCATCACAGACAGAGAGGATCCTGTGTCCCTTAATATTGTAACCTCTTCACCTGCTGTTCCTGGCCAATTTGAATGAACTTCACATTTGCAGGTATATTTTCTAAATAGATCCGTCACTTACTCCCTAATCAACTTTCGATCAGTTTGTACACGCTGATCCAGCTTTTCAGCTTCCACTGTGCTTTCTGTTTCCTCTCCAACAAAACTCCCAGTCTTGTCCTGTTTTTTTTTCTCTCCCAAAACAATGTGATTTCATGTGGCCGACTTGATTACAATAAAAACACCGAAGCTTTTTTACCTTCTTTAACCCCTCAAGAGTTTGTTCGTTAATTGTGGTGAGCTATCCTTCTGGTCTTCACCGAAATGTATCTTGGACTTTCGGCGTGATAATTTTTCTTTGCCCCAGTTTCTGTCCCTCATGGACTGAAATTGATTCTGGAAGCCACATCAGGTTTTATGGACCAGCTGATGATCATCAGCCACTTTAGCTGCTCACCTTGCTGTTTTGACTCTCTGAACCTCCACATGAGTACGCAATATGTCAGGCAGTGAACTTCTGAACTTCTCCAAACTAATTGTCTCTGGAAGAGCATCGTAACTTTGCTCTATTTTAATTGCTCTTCTCCACTTATCAAAATAAATTTGGTTGCTCCTTTCAAACGTAATGTCGGTTTGGCCAATAATCCCTTCATAAATTGCTGAAACAATGTCGACAGGTTTCTAGCACAAGGTCATATGCACTTGAGATAGTTTTTTTCACTTCTTCATACTCCCCAGATTCCTCCCCGATAGTGATGTGAATGCCTCATGAATCTAACTTCAACAACACCCACATGGTCTCTGGCCACTACATTGGTGTCGCTACTTTTTCAAATGAGATTTAGAAAATGGCTTCTGCATCCTTCTCATCAAATCTAGACAATATTTGAAAATACTTAGTTTCTCAACAGGCCTTTGGGGGTGGCACGCTGGCACTGGTACCTCACTGCGCCAGAGACCCGGGTTCAATTGCCGCCTCAGGCGACTCTCTGTGTGGAGTTTCCACACTCTCCCCGTGTCTGCGTGAGTTTCCTCTGGGTGCTCCGGTTTCCACCTACAATCCAAAATTGTGCAGGTTAGGTGAATTGACCATGCTAGATTGCCTGCAATATTAGGTGAAGGGGTAAATGTAGGGTAATGGGTCTGGGTGGGTTGCGCTTCGGCGGGTCAGTGTGGACCTGTTGGGCCGGAGGGCCTGTTGCCACACTGTAAGGAATCTAATCTAAATAACAACAGGGGCTTGGTCATCTTTACGCTCTTCCTCACTAAGAATATCTTCAGTCTTCATCTCCTTCTTTTAAAGCTGCATTTCCTTTCGAAGTCTCATTTTCTGAAGTTCAAACTCTCTTTCTTCCTCATCTGCTAAAGCCATTCGTTCATTTTCTTTCTATACCTGTTTTAATCGTAACTCAAACTAATTCATTTCTACTTCTAACTTCATTTTTTTTCATTTCTTATTGAAGTTGCTTTCAAAAGCTTTACATCCTGAGCTACTGCTGCAATCATCTAACCTTTCCTCACGTTAGGAGGCAACTTCAACTCCAACATATCTACTAAGTCTTGCAGCTCGGTCTCGTTTCGCCTTTCAGGAGGGAACGGTGGCTCAGTGGACCTGGGGACGATTCCAGCCACGGGAGACTGTCTGTGTGGAGTTTACGTATTCTCCCCATGTCTGCGAGGATTTCCCCTGCGTAGCCCAGTTTAATCCCCCAATCCAATGACATGCAGGTTCGGTGAGTTGGTGATGCTAAATTCCTCGAAGTATACGTTATTAGTCAGAATAAATGTAGGAGAATTTGTCTGGGTGGGTTACTCCCACGGAAATACATGCAGGGAGGTTATTTGCGTGAAACTGAGAAGTAAGAAAGGGGTGATCAACTTATTAGGATTGTATTATAGACCCCCAATTGTCATAGGTAAATTGAGAAACAAACTTGCAAGGAGATCTCATCTATCTGTAAGAATAATAGGGTAGTTGGGGTAGGGGATTTTAAATTTCCAAACATCGACTGGGATTGCCATAGTGTTAAAGGTTGAGATGGAGAGGAAATTCTTAAGTGTGTACAAGACAATTTTCTGATTCAGTATGTGAATATACCTACGAGAGAAGGCGCAGAACTTGACCTACTCTTGGGAAATAAGGCAGGGCAGGTGACTAAGGTGTCAGTGGGGAAGCACTTTGGCACCAGCGACCATAATTTTATTCATTTTAAAATAGTGATGGAAAAGGATAGACCAGATCTAAAAGTTGAAGTCCTAAATTTAGAGAAAGGCCAATTTTGATGGTATTCGGCAAAAACTTTTGAAAGCTGTTTGCAAACAAATGTTCGCAGCTAAAGGGATGGCTGGAAAATGGGAAGCCTTCAGAAATGTGATAACAAGAATCCAGAGAAAGTATATTCCTGTCAGGGTGAAAGGGAAGGCTGATGGATATAGGGGCTGATGGATGACTAAAGAAATTGAGGGTTTGGTTAAGAAATAGAAGGAAGCACATGTCAGGTATAGACAGGTTCGATCGAGTGAATTATTAGAAGAGTATGAAACAAGTAGGAGTTCGACAAGGTTCCCCATGGGAGACTGATTTGCAAGGTTAGATCTCATGGAATACAGGGAGAACTAGCCATTTTGATACAGAACTGGCTCAAAGGTAGAAGACAGAAGGTGGTGGTAGAGGGTTGCTTTTCAAACTGGAAGCCTGTGACCAGTGGAGTGCCACAAGGATCGGTGCTGGGTCCTCTACTTTTTGTCATGTACATAAATGATTTGGATGGGAGAATAAGAGGTACAGTAAGTTTGCAGATGACACCAAAATTGGACAGCGAAAAGGGTTACAACAGAATCTGGACAACATGTGCTAATGGGCGAGAAGGGGCAGATGGAGGTTAATTCAGATAAATGTGAGGTACTACATTTTGGAAAACCAAATCTTAGCAGGACTTACACATTTATTGGTAAGGTCCTAGGGACTGTTGCTGAACAAAGAGACCTTGGAGTGCAGGTTCATATTCCTTGAAAGTGGATTCGCAGGTAAATACGATAGTGAAGAAGGCGTTTGGTATGCTTTCCTCTATTGGTCAGAGTATTGAGAATAGCAGTTGGGAGGTCATGTTGCAGCTGTACAGGACATTTCAGTTAATTAGTTAAACATAAGCCCTCGCTGCATCTTCCTGAAGGAACAATTGATATGCAAATGTTTTGTTATTTCTTACTTGATAGTCGGCTCAAGTACTTTCCCTACGATAGATGTTAAGTCACTGAGTTTATAATTACCGGGCTTTTGTCCGCATTCTTTTCAAAACAGTGGCACCACATTTGCTGTTTTCCAATCTGCCACAATTGCCACAGAGTCAGGCGTATTTTGGTAAATTAACACGAACACTTTGGCTATTTCTTCTACCATCTCTTTTCGTACCTTGAGATGCATTCCATCTGGGCCAAGTGGCGCGTGTATATTTATACCCATTATCTTTCATACCACGACCTGTTAATTGAATTGAATCCAATTTGTGTAAATGTCATGTGTTTTCAAGTACAAACTACATCATACATAGTGAAATGTGTACAACGTTGCCACAGACAGCGACATCTGACGTACAAAGTATCTAGGTACAAATAGCGTCATAGTCATAGATATGTACAGCACGGAAACAGATCCTTAGGTACTAGAATATTTAAGGCACAAAATAGGGAAATAAAGAGAAAAACGGAGAGTTTTACATTACAATTCTTCACAACATAAATTAGGAAGATAAAGAATAATAGTATAAAGGAAACATTACAGTTCTTCTGTCGCCTGAAATCTCTTCACGCTGTTGGCTTTCCAGGCTTGGTCTCATTCTGCCTACACTGCCAGACTTGAAATCTATTAAGGCTGATTCCTCCAGTTCCCAGTCCACTGGCAAAACACTTAGAGTCCCCTCCCCGCAGGCTGCTCTGCTCCGACTCTACAACATCTGGCAGCCCTGTTCTGCTCTGGTCTAACGACCACTGGCTAACCCATTCGACCGTGGCCGACGACAACTTATGGTGCCGCTCCCTGTCAGCCCATGAACTACTGGATAATTCAATCATAACGTTCCATTGTAGATCCTCACCTACTGTACACTCTTTGTCATCCATGCCATCCACTATGAAATCGGCATAAAATCCCTCTTCAATGTTTTGATCATTTCCTTATATCCGGGTACCTATTGTCCTTTTCCTCCGTGCAAGGACCAATGTTTATCTTTTCAATTTATATATGTTGAAGAAAACTACGAGAGGCAGACCTTGAGAATGAACCACTTTATGCATCATGGGGATATACACCGTCCTATCAGTGGCTTGGTAGGATTCCGAAGTACAGCATAAATTTACAAGACCACATAGAAAATAATACAAGGCTGAAACAAAGTTTGACCATTAATTACAAAGTATCAGGATTGTATGACGAGATACTGAATCAGGGGTTAGGTTTCAAGGTCAGCATTGAAGATGCTACGCATGCCGCAATTAAACAGGATCTAAAATTATTACCTAACGTGCTGTTTGCAGAGATACACCGCAAAAGCAGGAGAGATATCCTTAATTCGAGGAACAGCCCATGAACAATATATCGTGGAGAGAGAGAAACTAATTGAAAAACGGAGATGCCTTTGAACAATTAGGCTACACATACCAACAATACATCAGTAGTGACAGAGGATCTAAGCGAGATGCGGTACAGCCTCTCGCAGCTATATACCAAATACTATTAATCGACTGGGTGAGGTGCACCTGCAGCAAAATGATACCTTATCCAGGATCGAATCCATAGCGCAGAAAATGGCTTTCACAGTATATTTGTAGAAACGTTTGCTTTCCGCTCTTGTATTCTGATCTGGTTTACTCTCATTTTCTATCGTACCTCTTTTTAAAAATAACTTATTCCTCGTGAATCGGTGGACATTTTCGGATTGGCTATTTTCCAGTTTCCCACGAATCTGTGCGAGGATGTAAACACTATCATTCGAGTTGATACCATTCTTTTAATCCTGTTATCTAAGGATGATCATTCCTTTACTTATAGTTCTTACACTTGAGCGGTGTATATGTATTTGTTTAACACTGTGGAACATTGCTTTGAACATCCTCCAATGTACCTTAGTTGTTTGATCATGTCGTTTTTGCTCCAACTTGACTTCGCCATCTCGTCTCTTATCTCAGTGTGATCCCATCTTTCTACGTAAAAGGCATTGGTATTTGATTGTCCCTTCTCATCCTCCATTGTGTTGTAAATTCTATTGTACGATGATCGCAGATCACAGAAATGATGAAGGGCTTATGCCCGAAACGTCCACTGTCCTGGTCCCAGGATGCTGTCTGAACTGCTGCACTTTTTCCAGTGCAAAATGTTTCGAATCGGTACTATGATTGCACCATCCGAGAGGTCCCTCACTTTGAGAATATTAATTATCCATGTATCATTATGCAGAATAAGATGTTAGGAACCTTGTTTTCTTGAAGGTTTCATTGTATACTGTTCAAGGACACGATTACATGTATTCGGTGAACTCCTCCTCAGCTTCCATGACCGACTTGGTTCGACTAAGCAATATATCCATCAAAATCCCCATTATAATTGCCGCAATATATTTTACATCAATGCTTTATTTAATCCTTTATTGCATGTTCCCACCATGATGTTATTATTTAGTGTTCTATGGACTCGCCTATCAGTGACTTTCCTCACTTAATATATATTATTTCCCTCCACACTGATTCAACCTCTTTCTTCACATAACCCACAGTGTGCAATTGATCGTTCCGAAATGCTATACGTTTCCCTTTGCCTGCAATTTCCTCAGGCATTATCTCCGTCACAGGAACTCAACACAGGGTATTCGTTGGCTACTTGTATGGCCTAAAGGGAATCCTGCTCTACTTGCCTCATCACATGCTTGCATACAACAGTCACCCACACCCCATAGTCTTGAACACTTTAACACCGAGAAGTAACCACCACCATATACGCCCTATCCACATAATTCTATATCTAGTAGATGCACCTCGGTGTCTTTCCACCTCCTTGAAGTTTCATAATTTGATGCTGATATTCTGCATCCAAGAACTCCGACATGCTCCATGTGGAGCATACAGCGCCTCAGACGTTACAGGATTAAATTCCACCTAAAATTACTAATCTAAATTCAACAGTTTATCGATGTCATACTGCTGCCTGAGACCACCCTTGTCACTTTCAAAAACACCATAAATTTTCCGTTATCTGCAAACTTTCTAATTACTCCTTCAGCCTGCATATCCAAATCATTATGTTATGTCACAAATAGCAAATGTATACCACTGATCACAAGCTTTCATGAACAAAACAGATATCCATCATCACCTTTTCCCTCCTACTTGCAAGAGAATTTAGATCCAGTTTTCCAACTTGCATTGGATCCCATGGGTTCTTATAGTTTGGTCCAACATTTCACGAATAACAATGATAAAGTCCACATCAATGAATTTCGTCACCTGTTTAAAAAATAACATTTTAATTAGTTACACAGGATTTCCCTCCACCAAATCCATGCTGACTGTCCTTATTTAATCACTGCCTTTCCAAACTAATTGATCAAATCTATTTGGCAATTGTCAGACTGAAACTGAGGATCCATAACAAGAACTATATGTGGAGGCTTTGCTGGAGCTGTAGGTTGATTTTGCCTCGGTATCGTCTAAACACAGACGTTCTGAGATTCGCATGCATATCCTCGATCCTCATTTAATGCACACATTCCTCTCCATGTGGTCTCCTCTACATCAGAGACACCGAAGGCAACCTTGCAGAATGATGTTGGGAAACATCTCTGGTGTGTACAAACCAACCATTCCACCTTCTCGTGGCCAAATATTTCGAATTCCCCTCCCCCCGATTATATACCCATTCTGGTCCTCCACCTTCTCTGCAAAGGCCACCCAGAACTGAAGGAGGAACACGTAATCTTCTGTTTGATAGCCTTCACCCTCATAGCCTCAACTTTAAATTCAACAGTTTTCAAATCTTTTTACCGACCCACCCATCTCAAATCCAATCCTCGAACTCGGCACCACCTACTTGAACTGAGCTAACTTAACCTGCCCACCACCCATTCCAAATGTCCACTCCACCATTCCCACTGACCTAGCAGCATCACCTCATACGTCCATCCACCTATTGCGTTCCCAGCTACATTTCCTCCAGCCTCACCCCCTCCACCGTCAATATGTCGTACCCCCCTCCTCTCTTCACAGTTCTGATGAAAGAGACTGCAAGAAACATCGACATTCCTCCTCCTTGGATGATGCCTAAACTGTTGTGCTTTACCCAGCGACATATTTCATTGACTATTGTGTATTTGTTTGTGAAACATACAGCCAGAACACGATGTAAGGGACATATTGCAGAAAAGAGGTCACAAATGGTTTTCCTTACTTGTTTGTATCCAGATGGCCGGAAGCTGTGAGATATGGAGGTAAAGAAAGGAAACGGTCATGACGAGATTTACCTAATGGAAATACCTAGTGGAAGACGCATGACACGAAACGCAGGACAAAGTTTGCTGTTCTTGCGTGCACGATGGTTCTTTAAATGGTTAGAAATCAGAATGATATGATACATTGCCATCGCTCCTTTTTTGCACAGCATCATCCGCTCTATCGGGAGTTTGTACAATATCTCTTCAACTCTGAAACAGTAATGTGGTTCATTCACTATGGATAATATTAATATTGGAACACAATCTTTTTGTTGGCCTTTTTGGCAAATATCATTGGAATACGACAATGTCAAAGTCGAGCTGAAAATTTGTTGCTGGTTAAAGCACAGCAGGTCAGGCAGCATCCAAGGAACAGGAAATTCGACGTTTCGGACCAGAGCCCTTCATCAGGAAGCCCTTCAGGCTCTGGCCCGAAACGTCGAATTTCCTGTTCCTTGGATGCTGCCTGACCTGCTGTGCTTTAACCAGCAACAAAATTTCAGCTCTGATCTCCAGCATCTGCAGACCTCACTTTTTACTCAATGTCAAAGTCGAGCCAAGTTTATATTGAAATACACAAAGGGAACAAAATGAAACAATGAGACTTGCGGACACTCACGTGCTACGATTCAAATGAATGATATAATATTGGAGCTATCAGTTTTGTTTTCTGAGACAAAGCACATCAGTGTAATCAGGTTGAATTCCACCATGAAATAAGTTCAGCCAGTTTACTGCTACTAGACGAATTATCTGCTTTTGCAACATCTTATTTTTCTTGTCATTGAAGTTGGCAATTCATTAATGAAATGGACTTTATACACGTGCACAAGCATTGGTATTACGCAGATATCTTCGTTAAGTATATTATATGAATAATACCGCTCCCGGCCTGACATATGACCAAGCTGATCCCGAATCAGTAAAAGCGATAGATATAACAAAGGCTAAACAGTGCAATATGGAACAAAAGTAGAAACTAACTGACAATAGTTATATAACTGAATAAGGGCAATTTTAGCTTCATTAAGCATTCTTTTATTAACACTTTCTGCATGGAGTTTTTAAGAAAGTGCTCCATTTCACGTGGGATAGTGTGTGATTTGCCTATGAAGCCTTGATGCTGCAATATAAGCTGGAGTTCACGTTGAATTATCTCTTTTCAACGTTTTAAATACTTTTTCGAATGGCCTCAGTGGATATTTCAACCAACTCTGCAACTCAGCTCTGATTTTACTCTGTGTTCCTGCATAAATAAAAGGGTTTATGCAGGAACTCAATAACTGAAGCATGTATCCGCATTGTTGAAGAATAAAGATGGGATCATTTGCATCTGAACCTGAGGAATATGTGACATTCGCTATTCGGACATGGAGGATGATTACAACAAATACCACATATAGCAGAATGAAACTGCCCGAGATGGCAAACAGTAAAACAATGGACTTCCTTCGCTTCTCCATCTCTGGGTCCCCCTGATTATCTCCATTCCTCTGGGACCGCAGCCTCCTGCGAGATGCATTGGCTGCAAGAATGTGTCTGACGGTGAAAGCATTGAGAAGCAAAATCAGAATGAATGGGAGACAAGGTGTTAAAATTGATCGAATCCAGTCGTAAGCAGCCCATGCCACAGATATATAGTATGTTGCCTTTACAGCACAGAACCAGGGTACATTGTTGATAATGTATACAGGTTCATACATAAAATATGTGGGGATATTTTTTCCACAAGACAGTGCTGACACAATTCCTATGACCCATGCTGCCATCTTCTCAGTGCAATATTTAATTTTCAGCTTCTGGCAACAAATGGCAACGAAACGATCAAAGGTGAAAGCCACGGTTAACCAGACAGAACTGTCGATGGCTGCAAAATTTACAGCTGCACGAAAACTGCAGAATGGTGTGATAGAGAGGAAGCTGAATGGGAAGTAAATTCCAGCGATCCTATTTAATATCACAATCGTGACTAAAACCAGGAGATCAGTCGCCGCCATAGAAATTAGATAGTAAGTCATACACCCGGAGAGACCGCATCTTCTTCGCAATAGTATGATAATTATTGCCAAGTTAGCTGTAACAGAAATAAAGAGCAAGACAAGGGTTTTACTGCTTTCACTCTCTTTGTTTTACATGACATTATAAGGTTTACGATGCTTAAAGGCATGATCTGATTTGTGAAGCAATCGATTATTCGAGTGACAATTCATATGGCTTCTATACAATCCTTTGTGCAAAATATAAATGATTGTCAGTAACATAACAACATAATAAGTCTTATGAGTCTGAACTGAGAACAGTATGCTTGAAAAAATGCAAGACATAGAATTCAACATGACAGCATCACATTCGCATGAAAAGTGTCACACAACCAATGAAAACCAGAAGCTATGCAAACATAAGATAAAGGAAAAAAGATAGATTCCAGCAGCAAGCAAAGTGGCAGTTCATCTGATTTTTACTGCAACTTTACATTCCCGCATCTACCTATTTTCCTTTAATTCTCTGCATCAACAGGCTGTTTACACAGGGAATTGCGAAGACTCGCAATGGTTTACAGGAAATAACAACCACTGCACATCTGTCATAGACACGCACTCTGACGTACTGTGACTCAGTGGCCGTCACTGCTGCCTCACAGTACGAAGGTAACGCGTTCCATTTCTGCCAAATGCAACAGTCTGTGTGGAGTTTGTACATTCTTCTTGCGGATGCACGGACACGTTGCAGGTACTCCAGTTTCATCATACAATCCAAAGATGTGCATACCAGTTGAATTGGTCATTCTAAATTGCCCATACTGTTTGGTGCCTTAGTCAAGGGACCGGATACAGGTGCGTTTCTCTTCAGAGGATCGGTGTGGAATTGTTTGGCCGAAGAGCCTGTTTCCATACAGTAAGGATACTAACCACTCCGCTATTTTTTGAGTTATGACTCCTAATTACAGTTTTACCAATATGAAAGAAACTATATAACCATAGTTGAGTTCTTTGAACAGCCACCCAGACAAATCCACGCAGGATTCTACTTATTTTAATCATGTCACTGCTGACTTTACCAGCTTTCAATGATATGTGCCAGACTATCTACTGTTTCCAAACAGGTCAACCCACTTATTCCTCGAACTGCAAAATTCAGAAATAATCTTTCCGTGAGGGGATAACTTATACATTTCACGTAATCGTGCCAATAAACTGAAAATATCGATAGTTTTTATTGGGTCTTGAATATAGTATTAAATGGATAAAATATTATGTTCGTTAAATGCAAGGAAGATCGGCATTAATAGATGCAGTTTCTCCCTTTAAAGGGGGAAAAGGATGTTGGAAAGGGTGATAACTGTCACTGGAAAAATAGAGAATTGATACATCTCGGCAACGATTCATGCACGACAAAAATAAACACAATGGTCTACCTGAAACTCCGACAGCAGCAAAGGCTACGTACGAAATCGCAAACAGCAGACCTCTTAATACCTCATGCATTTCGAACAGATGTTCTGCAGCGATTCAGAAATGGAGTGGAAAATTCTCAATTTATGTGCGATGCATTACTCCTGAGATTTAATTACACGTCTGAATTTTGAAACATCTCGTAATTATTCAAAAAGAAAACAAAGTAGTGCAGCTGATAATTGGTTTAATCGTGATATTTCGGCCTTGTCTGAGGCAAAAAACAGAAACGTTCCTGTGATCCTCATTCCGTCTCATAGACTTCTTAAAAAATAGAATCCCGTGCTATGGAAGCTGGCCACACGGTGGCTCGATGGCTAACGCTGCTGTTTCCCAGCGCCAGCGACCTGGATTCAATTCCAGCCTCTGGCGACTGCCTTTATGGAGTTTGCACATTTTCCCTGCATGGGTTTCCTCTGATTACTCTGGCTTTGTCACAAAGTCCAAAGATGTGAATTTTAGGTGGATTAGCCATGCGAAATTGTCTATTGTGTTCAAGAAATTGTCGGCGAGTTGCATTTGTCAGTGTTAGATATATGTAAGTAGGGGAGTAGATCTGGGTGGGATACTTTTAGGAGTGTCAATGTGGACTTGTTGGGCCAAATAGCCTGATTCCACACTGCAGGGATTCTGTGAAAGAAGTCTTTGAGGCCGAATAAGGATCACAGTATTTTCTTTCGTAAAGAACAATAAGAAGTTTCAGTCTACAACTATAACAACTTTTCTAGGAGGTGCCCATTTTCCTGGTAACGCATTGCCAAATTCTCTGATAATGCAAAGTAAGATACGTATCCTTTGAACGCATCCACGTTATTAATTTAGCCTCATGTCAGTTTCAGGAAACTTCCCTTCATGCTACGTAAACTTTGTTTGACTAGTTACCCTCTTGCATCTTCAATGCAGGTCGATTCAATTACATCAGGAGAATTTTATTCATTAGACAGAAATGTAGTTCTCCAAAAGTAACAAACGTTCACGCATCCAGTTCAGTAATTGTAAATTCAGCGTATACTTGAAAATTGTGCTGACTAGTTTATGACCAAGTATTAAGTCAAATTTCGCAAAAAGACATGGATGACTCAGTGATAGTTAGTATGGCTGTACAAGGGCAAAGTCTTGCCACAGAATTGTGTCTGTGAATTTTAAGTTAGCGGCAAAAGTGCTTGATGGGTGGATCAGTAAACGTTGTCATGTTGTCGCTTAAATGTCCCTAATGTCTCTGACTCTGCTACCACCGCTAGCAGTGCATTCCATGCACTCACCACTCTCTGCATAAAGAATTTACAACTGACATCTCCCCTGTACGTTTCTCCAATCAGCTGAAAATTATGACCCCTAGTGAGAGCTATTTTTACTCCAGGGAAAAACATCTGGCTATTTACTCTATCTATGCCACTCATTAGCTTGGAAATCTCGATCAAGTCACTTCTCTTCCTTCCTTTCAGTGTGAAAAGCCAGAGCTCGCTCAATACCTTTTCATAAGGCAAGCCCTCCAATCCAGGCACCATCCTGGATTTGACGAGTCGAGACACCTGGGGAGTAGTGACAATTCTGATTATTATAGACCAATGACCCTTACTTCTGGTGTGGGTAAAGGGTTGGAAAATATTATAAGATATATGATTTATAATTATTTTAAAGGAATAAGTTGATTTGCGATAGTCAACGCGTTTTTGTGAAGGGGAGGTCGTGTCTCAGAAACCTTACTGAGTTCTTTGTGAAGGTGACCAAACATATGGATGAGGGTAAAGTGGCTGACTTGGTGTATATGAATTTCAGTAGGGCGTGCGATAAGGTTCCACTCAGTAGGCGACTGCACTAATACGGAGGCTTGGGATTGATGGTGATTTGGCGGTTTGGATCAGAAATTGGCGAGCTGAAAGAAGACAGTTTGTGTTGGTTGATGGAACAATTCGTCCTGGAAGTTAATTTCGAGTATTGTACCTCAAGAATCAGTTTTGGGTTTACTGTTGTTTATTGATTTTATAAATGATCTGGATGAGGGCGTGGAAGGATTGGTTAGTAAATTTGCGGATGGCACTAAGGTGGTAGAGTTGTGCATGGTGGTGAAGAATGTTGTAAGTTACAGAGGGACATTGACAAGCTACAGAGCCGGGATTAGATTTAGAAATTCAGTTTAATACGGTAAAATGTGAGGTGGTTCGGTTTGGATGGAATAACAGGAATGCAGTGTATTGGGCAATCAACAGAAAGCTAACTTCCATAGTACGGTCGATGAGCACGGAGATCACGCTGCCCGTGTGCATAGATCCCTGAAAGTAACTACCTTGGTTGATAGGGTTGTTAAGATGACACACATTGTGTTCGCTTTGATTAGTAGAGGGATTGTATTTCGGAACCTTGAGATCAGGTTGCAGCTGTACAATACACTGGTGTGGCTGCACTTGGAGTATTCCTGACAGTTCTGATCACTGCACTTTAGGAAAGATGTGGAAGCGTTGCAAAGAGTTTATAGGAGACTTATGAGGATGTCGTCTAGGATGGAAGGATGGTCTTACTAGGAAAGGCTGAAGGACCTGAGACTGATTTCATGAGAGAGAAAACGGTTGCGAGGTGACTTGATTGTGGCATGCAAAATAATCAGAGTGTTCGATAGGGTGGACAGTGAGAGCCCTTTTACTCAGATGGTGATGGCAAGCACGAGGAGACATAGATTTAAATTGAGATGTCATAGATTTCGGACAGATGTCAGAGGTAGTTCCTTTACTCAGAGTAGTAAAGGTGTGAAAGTCACTGACTGCAACAGTAGTAGACTCGCTAACTTTAAGGGCATGTAAATGACATTGGATAGGCATATAGACGAAAATGGACAAGTGTAGATAGGCTTCGGATTGGTTTCACAAAATGGAGCAATATCGACGGCTGAAGGGCCTTTTGTGCGCTGTAATGTTCTATGCTCTATGAGCTGTTCTAGTAAATCGCCTCTCCACCCACTTCAAAAGCATCTACACTCTTTCTATAATGGGTCGACCAGAATACGACACAATATACTGAGTGCGGTTTAACCAGGGTTTGATACAGCTGGAACAAAACACAGTGACTCTTATACTAAGTCTTCCTAATATTGCAATCTAACGCAAGATACGCCTTCTTCACAAGCCTATCAACTTGGGTGGCAAATTTGAGGGTTCGGTGCACGTGGTTGCCAAGATCCCACTGATTTTTCCACACTGCCACGAATCCTTCAGTCAACACAAAATTCAGCATTCAAATACATCTTCCAAAATGAATCATTTCGCATTTACCTAGGTTGAACTTCATCTGCCAATTCTCAGTCCAACTCTGTATTCTGTCAATGCTGGGTTGTCGTCTGCAACAACCCCAACACTATCTACAGCACTACCGAACTTTGTGGCGTCCACAAACTTACTAAACCACCTTCTTCATCACGTCATTTAAAAAAATAACACTAAAAAGAGCAGAGCCCATTAAGTGGATCCACGTGGGACACCAATGGTCACCGAACTCAAGGCAGAAAGCTTCCCATCCACTATCACTCGCTGTCATCTTTCGACCAGCCAATTATGCATGCAGACAGCCAATCATTCCTGCATCCCATAACTCCCCATGTTTCGCAGCAGATCCTACACTTTTTTCTTCCTGTCCCTTCTTGAATAAGGGCACAAAATTCACTGCAGTCCAGTGTTCAACGACTTCACCTGTAGCACCAGTGAAGCAAATATGTCTGCCACAACCCCTGCAATTTCATCACTGTCCTCTTCCAGTGTTTTTGGATATATCAGCTCTAAACAAAGAGATTTATTCAAATTCATTTATTCACACGACCAACCACTCCTCTGTTTTGATGTGCGCTGTCCGCACGATATCAACACTAGCTTCCCAAAATTCCCAAGTCTTCATGTGTTTCTCCAAGGTAAAGACTGATTCATTGAGGCTCTCGTTCTTCTCCTGCAGTTGGAATGACGCATGTCCACTTTGGGCCTTCTGAGGTTCTACTGTCTCTCGAGTTATCACTTTTCCTTTCATATATTTAAAGAATCTCCTTAGATTAACCCTAACCATCTCAGCCAAATCTGCCTCTTCCTCGCTTTCCGTTCTCCTTTCTTTATTCAGTAAACTCCTGCATCCCTGATATAACTTCCAGAGATACATCTCGTTCCATGCCTACTTCTTTGTTCCCTTCAAGATCTCTTGTAATCCAATGCCCACTATAGCTGACAACGGTGTCTTTCACCCTCGCAGGTAAACACAAATACAGTACTCTAGCTACATCATTTTTAATTACTTCCAACTTGCCGAAAGTCCCTTTGCTTGCGAGCATAATAGTCGAAAAACTCCTGAAATCTCCTGTCTACTTCCTTCAAAACTTTACTTGCCCAATTCTTATCTTGTTGCTATCTACATCGCATTTGCTTAAGCATTGTATAAGGTCCTGCACGACAAGGTGCTCGTGAGCATGAATTCCCATGGGATCCACAGTGAGATGATAATTTTGATGGCTTTGATCAAAGAAGAGAGATGATAAATTTGGAAGAGTGCTTTTTTTAAAACTGGCGATCCGTTAACAATCGTGTACTGAAAGAATCAGCGCGTTGATGTTGTTGTAAATAATTTGTATGAAAATATTAGCTGCATAATCTGTAATCATGCAGACACCAATAAGATTGGTGCAGTTGTCGAGCGTGCAGAAGGTTGTCAAGCTACATAACAGACATAGATCCATACAAAAGTCGGGAATGGAAATGGCTGATTGAGTTTTTTTTCGAAACAACGTGAGGTCATACATTTTGGGACGTTAATTGGAAGTCGAAAGCATGCAGTGCAAGACGTGATGCTGAGGAACATTGCTATACAGAGATGTGTTGAATTGCAGGTTCATAGCTCCCTATAAATATCAAAGGAAGCGAATAAGATGTTAACGAATGTGTGCAACATGTTTGTCTTCATTGGTAGAGTATCAAATTTTTCGTTGTCATGTTTCCGCTGTATAACACCTTATTTCGGCTGTATTTGAATACTGTACTCATTTCTCCTCGCCTTACTAGAAAACGTTTGGGGATGCATCTGACAGGGCCACAACAGATTTCCCAGAATGTTGCCTCGGTTTGACAAACAAAAGGAGAGATTGGACAAACTGTTTTTCTCTGTGTTTCGAAGGCTCGGGGTGACATGATAGAAGTATTTTAAAAGTCAAACAAATGGTTTGGTTGGCTGGTTGGAGCGGTTTTCCCAGAATTAAAATGAAGAAAAATGTTATGTGGCTATGAAAAAGATAAAAGGGAGAATGTTGAAAGGAAATGTGTCAGTGTTTTACATGGATGGATTCAGGTGCTTCAAACGCACTCTCAGAGAAGATACTGAAAGCAAATACAGGGACGAACTTTAAGAAGCATTTAGCAACGCGCATGAACCGACTGACAAAGGAGAGATGTGGGCAATACGCAGGTAGATAGCATTAATTTATGACATTCTAGTTCGCACATCCGTGGTGCTCTGGAGGATATGCTCATTGTTCGGGACCGTTCTATGTTCTATTGAGCTAGCACAATTTCTGTTTGACACATTTTTTTTAAAATGCTCTAGCTCCCATTCAGCATCGTTCCTTTCAGTGAGATCAGTCTCGGCTTTTCATTACTACTGTCAAAATGGAGTCGACAATCATCCCCCAACTGCATACTTCATTCTTAAGTGTCCACCAGGTGTCCTGAGTCTGTGACCTCCAGATCTGAACAACACTCTGCGGAACGTCATTAATGTTTCCATGTGTCAATCCCGTTAAAAATGGTATGAGTTTGAGTGAAATCACTGCAGCTCTCCTCAACTCCCATTTCTTACCAACAATGAACTTTGCAAACATTTACTGAACTCCTTCTGTGGCAATCCATCCTTTCCCAGGGAATGTGATGAAATATACACACAATACCATTGATACGTTCTCAACATGTTCGTGTTATTTTTAAAAAAATGATATTGCTGCTCCTGCACTGAAAACATATTCCTGTTGATACCCATGTACCAGCTTCTTCCTTAACTGTTTGCTGTTCCTGCGTCTTTCCTTTTTGGGAAAATTAATGGATCAGACCAGACCCTCCGATTCTCTGACATTACCATCTCACCTTTCCCACCTCCCCCCCCCCCCCCCACCCCCGACTGAAATGCATTACAAGTACTTAGCCTCAAACATAGGTTTTTTGAAATTATTTAAAGTCGGGTTTAAGGTGCTTTGATCCTGAAGCGATTCTGGCTGTAATGAAACACACTTTATTCCTACGACAAAGTTAAAATGTATGAAAAAAGTAATCCGCAATAACTTCCACACTGTTGAAATTCTTAGAAAGAACAAGGCGTTAGTTAATCACGAATCATCACGTGTTCCAGTGGATTCAAAGTTCTATAAAGACACCTGTAGCATGACAATTTAGTAAAACAGGTATGATTCTCTCTGCAGCATAAAGGAAAAGAGAAGCTGCCTCTTTTGGGTTTTAAGAGGAAGACTCGCTACCTCAGCCCTCCCTCCAGTCGAGACCTGTAGCTTTTAGTTCTGCAGTAGCAGAAAGTTTCTCATGAAGTGCAAGCAATGCAAAAAGCCTTCAAATGTCTGCATGGATCCTCACCCAGCAAATTCATGCTTATTTTTAAAAATTTTAATGAAAACATACCGGAGATAACTGCAACCTGTTTAACAGATGCCTGCGTGAAGCAGATATTCTGGCACCTGTGTGGCAATGCAAACTTGCCAGAGAAACAGGACACAACACATCATTCTTAAAGACGCACTACTGTCTCATATCCCTTTAAAAAACACATACATCAACCTACAAAGTTGGCTACATTTTCAAAGTCATTGCTCCCACTCTATAAGTATTCTACATTATATAAATGTGTGTGCTCATGCGCGCATGCGTCTATCTAGTATTAACACTGCACAGCAATCGTCCGATAGTCAATAATACAACCAAACAGTCAATAATCCAATTCATTTCAGTTTGCAACTTCCACCTCGAACACTTCCATTTTCCTTCAGCAAAGTGATGATGAAGTATCGACAAATCTGCCAGCTTTTTTAATTTAAAAATTGAATGGAAGTAATAAAATAACTCATCTCAATCTGGTGTTTACCCTTAAATTTGTCTGAAGAACTTAGGGGTTCCTCATTAGTGCACACACTTGTCTGAGTTATATAGAGTCATGGAGTCTTAAGGATGTATAGCATGGAAACAGACCCTTTGGTCCAATCCGTCCATGCCGACAAGATATGCCAACCCAATCTAGTCCCTCCTGCCAGCACCTGGCCCGTTCTTATTCATATACGCATCCAAATGCCTTTTATATGTTGCAACTGGACCAGCCTCCACCACTTCCTCTGGCAGATCATTCCATACACGTACCACCCTCTTGTAATGACAGCACCAAACACAATGTCTCGTTTTCAATGATGGAATATTTCTTTTGATGAAGATTCGACTTTCTGGAATACATTCCAAAGGTCTGTCAATACTATCGTGGTCTTCTTGTGAGTTTTCACCAGAGACATGACGCCCACATCATTCCAAACATTTAGCACCTCCACTGACTTTTAGCAATTGTTTTTTTTCAAACACTGGGCAGGTGGTCCCCACAGCTTTTGGGAATCAAATGTCATCTGACACTCTTCAGTAAACTGAAATTTTCTGCATGTTTTCAACAAGTCAGTCAGTTGAACAACAATGCAGCTAAAATTTGCATGAATGATCAGTGAAAAGGATTTACGTCCAGGAATTGCAGTAACTCGCTCTGTGTTGACGGTATAGGAAGCTTACCAATTACTTTTACTTTCAAATTCCAAGGAATCATTTGTCCATGTTTAATGATACGATCTAGGATCATGGCGTAATTTTTTTTGTGAATTCACCAAGTTCGTCGTTTAAAGTTCATTGCATAGTTTAAATAGATGGTCCAAACGTTTCTTCCGTGTGTGGGGAAAATCACCAGATTTTCTATCTATGTTAGACTATTGTGCAACCCGAATTAACATTATTGGTTAATCTTTGAAATGTGGTTTGTGAAGTCTTCATCCCAAAACAGCATGACTTTAAATTTGGAAAGTCCATTTGGGTTCACGAAAGCCGAAAGTTCCTTCACTCTTTCCGATACAGGTACATGCCATCATCGTCTGAGAATGTCAGCTTAAATATGTTAGTTGCTTGTGCCAATTTTGCATTATATTTTTCCATTTGTGCAATACGGTACTAATCAAATTTTGTAACTGCATTGACTTTTCGATAGTCCACACACAGCCATTCGTTAACATCGAGTTTTGGTAACATTGCTGTGGGAGAGATCCATCGGCTGCTACTCAGGTCAATTTTGTCGTCTCTGAGTACCCTGTTAGTCTTTTTTGAGTTGATGCCAGTTTGAGAGAGTTTAAACTACGATGATGTTGCTTCATTGGAAGGGCATTGCCTATACCTCCAGTGTGCATCATCAGTCTAGTACTTCTTAGCGTATTCCCACAATTATCTTCGTATGATTGTAATTCGTCTTTTAGCTCATTTTCATTTTTCTTAGGAAGGTTTATTCCAGTTTCTGAAAACGTCCTCATTGTTCAAATTAAATTGAGGGATGTCAACTTCAGAATTGTCTGAACTTAGATCTTTAGGCTGAGTATTAACAAGTAACACATTCTCCTTTTCCTATTCTTCCCTATCAAAATACGCTTTGAACATATTCAAGTAACACACCTTATGAGTCTTACATCTACTGATGTTCCCATCGAATAATTTAATTAGGTCCTCTATATCATGCTTTAGAATTTTTAACTCCCGCGGGGACCAATTCTAACATTTTATCTTCACTGTCCAATCTTCGAATTTTTGATCTTATGTTTTTTTTGTTGTTTCATTACACGTTGTAAAACTTTATATACTATCTTGCCAACTCATCCGTTCAATTCAGTTTCTTCCTGAGATCAGACACAAACTCCACGCTCTATATGATGACTCACCAATTTTTCTTTGAATAATTTAAGTAGCACTTTCACCTCATGGCCCAAAACTAATTTAAATGGACTGAATTTCGTTGTATCATTAGGTACATCGCTAAATTCAAAAATTACGAATGTAATTCTTTTGTAGCTGTCCTCTGGATACTCTTGACTATAAACATTCCACATTTTCTTTAGAGGTTGATGTCACCCTGTTAATCTGTCCTGTGACTCTGAATACGAAGCAATTGATTGAAGTAGTAATAATCCATAAATTTATCCATAAATTTCTTGAATAATTTTAATGTAAATTAGACTGTTGCTAGTAATGTTTTTTGATGAGTTGCCCGTATCTAGTTAAAGAAAGATACGTCCTCTGCCATCATTTTAGCTTTGAAAATGCATAATGGAATGACATCATAATCCAGTCAACACGTTCAATACGACGAATAATTATTTATTCCTTCTTCTCGTTTTAGGGAAATTCCCTACACAATTGATTAACAATCTTGTAAAAGGATCATGAAATACTGGAATCAGTATCCCACTAACTCAAATGTTTTCATTACTTGACACAGGTAATGTCGCCGGCAAAATTATCGAACAGCTTTGTTCAGTTCATTCCAACAAAACTGCATTTTTTTATCAAGTTTGGCTTGTGCTTTCCTTACTCCCAAATGACCTATTACCGTTAAGTAATATGCTGAGAACAACATCTCCTTTCTGTTACCCACGGGAATACAACTTGCAGAATTTCTGCTCATTTTTTCATCCACCCGAATATGTAATGATTCCCATTGCCTCAACGCTTCATTTTTATGATAATAAAATTCTGCGGTAAACTCAGAGTTTTCTTCTGTCTGCTTTTAGAATCAAATGCTTCATCTTGTGCTTCCACTGTCGCAGTTCAATTAGCTTCTCCATATAAAAATGTCCGCGTTAATCTCCACTTGTTCTTGTTTTTTTTTTCTTCTCAGCTGTTTGATCATGCAGAGCTGCTGATAATTGAATGGTAACTGTCTTGTGTTTTTTTTTAATTTCCCTTTCGATTTCAACATACGGTTTTGCAACTCTGCTGACAAGCAGTCAGGAAAATTTTCAGGGTATACCTCCTCTAACATCTCAGTTGTTCGTTTTTCCATTGACTTTTCAATCACAACAAGCATCATTCCCACCTGTGATCAAGCAATGTTATTATCAGCATTAAATTTTATATCTTGAACAGAGAATTTATTTCTCATTCTTTCAATTTCATCAGTAATTTTCATCTTATTTTCCTAACTTGCTTTATTCAACCGAAAGCTTCCTCCCTCCACAACTCCTATAATACTACTTTTTTTTTTCTGGTAACATTTTTTTCTGAATTGCATCTCTCTTCATTTCTCACTGTCAAATACTGACTTGCTGACATATCACTGCTTTTTATAAAAACCCAATCCTCCTACCTCAAATGTTTAAAACAAACCCACACAGGTTATTTCTTCACAGAAGTCTGCCACTTTCTTCTGAAATACCATTTAACTAGGTTGCGATTCTGTTGCGTTATCTATGCTTTATTTGACCACCTACTTAATTATCTTGTTTTATCACATCTGCCTTCCCAGTCGTTTTCTAGTGGTTTTATTTATTACAGTGAAAATATCTGGTGTTGTTTATTCTCTCTTTCTCACTCATGGTTGTTTTGCTTAACTTTTAGCTAAATAGCTTCGATATGATCACACTTGCCCTTACCAACTTAACGTGCCTATTTTCCATAATGTTTCACCCTCACCTATTGCAAATGATGCTCGAAGCGAAAATTTGATAAATTAACTGACTCATAATCAGCTGCCATTTGTGCTGTTGACATTGCAGTTACAAACTCTGTTCCTCCAGATGGGTGCTGATGACTTCAGGCAGTGAATTTTTTACTCCTCTAAAATAACAGCATCTCTCCGAGCTTCATATGTTAAAACAATGTTCAATACCTTTATCAAACAATCAAATTTACTTTAATTGTTCCATTCTAATTTTGTGCATGATTTATCAAGTTACTTCTTCAGATTCCCTAGACCGTAGTCTGTGAGCTTCAGGCACTAGTTCATGTAACGACATAATAACTTAGCTTGAATGAGCCTTGATCACATTAGCCATGTCATTTGTTTAGGCTCCTTATTAAATCGACCATTCTTGTTGAAGCTCGGCAACATTTGAATGTATTTAAACAGATCCCCACCAGGCCTTTGGCAACGATCGTTTCGATTTTCATCACTGGCCTCATCACTACACTGACCTGTTACTTTTAGCTGAGCCATTTTAAGGCGTATTTGCCTTTTCATGAAAGACAGTGAAACACGAATGAGAGAAGCATTGTGGGAGTCACAGCAAACATTCATCCCTTGGAAAAAGAAGCATCCTAAATAGAGTTCGATGTAGCCGTGCCTGACAAGAAAATTCAGAAATAGCATAAAAGCAAAAGTCAAAGCATACCATGCAGTGAAGGGCAATGGGAAGGCAGAGGATTGGAAAGTCTGCAAAGACCAACGCTGGATAAATATAAAAGGAATGCGGAGGGAGAAGTTTAGATTTATATGTAGGTTAGACAATAATATGAAAGAAATGGACTTTGAACGGCGGGGAAAAGACGCTATAGATTTGGTTTTGTGTTTCAAAAAATTGTGGAGGAACTGAACGGCTTCTTTGCGTCAGTATCCGCATTGGAAAATTAAAGTAACGTTCCAAAAATCCAAGAGGGCCGGTGGACAGAGGTGGGAATGGTGGCCATTATCAAGTTGCAGTTGCCAGAAACATTGAAAGGTCGAAAGGGGGTTAAACCTTCTGCCCAGCTGGTCTATACCACGGAGTCTTAACAAGACAGCTAAACAGCTAATGAAGGTTTAAGTGAACGTTTGGAGGAGCCGGTCTTGGATTGGGGTGAAAAAGGTTAAAAACCAAACAACACCAGGTTATAGTCCAGCGGGTTTATTTGGTTTCACGAACCTTTGAAGCACTGTTCCTTCATCAGGTGTCTGTGGAGACAGTGTTCGTGGAAATCTTGCAGGAGTCACTGCATTCAGGGAGGTCCCAGGGAACTGCAAAATAGTTAATGCATACGCATGATTAAGCAGGGCATAAGGCAAAAGATGGCAAAATAAGGCCGTTTGGCATGAGCTTTGTCGTTGATAAGATTTTGGAGTCCATTGTGAAGGCCGAAATGTCTCAATATCTGGAAGTGCATGGTAATTAGAGAACAGTCAGCATGTTTTCATTGAGGGAAGGTTATGCTTGAGAATTCTGCTAGAATTCATTGAGGAGATAACGAGCAGGTTTGACAAAAGAGAGCTAATGGCTGTTATCTACACGAGCTTCCAGAAAGACTTTGACAATTTACCACACAGGAGGCTGTTGCATGAGACAACAGCACATGAGGTGACAGGCAATGCACTAACCTGGATAGGTTATTGGCAGAAGGCAGAGAATGGGACTGAAAGGATCCTTCTCAGCGTGGCAAACGCTGACTGGTGGGGTTCTGCAAGGGTCAATGTTGGGTACACGAGCTTTCATTGCCTACATTAATGATCGCAATTAAGGAACTGTGGGCATTCTCGCTAAAGTTTCAGACGATGCAGAGATAGGTGGAGGGGCAGGTAGTTTTGAGAATCCGGGGAGTCTGGAGAAGGGTTTACACAGTTTTGGAGTGGCAGATGGATGACATCATGGGAATTTTTGAGATCATGTACTTCGGTAGGAAGAATGAGGGCATCAACTAATTTCTAAATGGGCCACAATTCAGAAATCTAAGTGCTAACCAATTAATCCAGGATTCTCCTAAGGTACGAAAACAGACGTTGCAGGAAAAGCTCGTCAGTTCTGGCAGCATTCTGAAGATGAATCAGTGTTATCGTTTTGGGTCCGGTGACCCGTTCTCAAAACTGAAGGTAACAGGTTAAATGTCAGTTTATATGTAGATGGCAGTGTGCAGAAAGGGTGGAAGTAGTAAACGATACATCGGGACAGGACCCAAAGAGAAAGAAGAGCAGTGGGGCTAACAAAGAGTTAGATATCGATGCGGGTAGGGGAGTAAAAACCGTTAATGAAGACATTTCGTAGCTAACAAAACGTAGTTTACAATGGCAGACTATCTGGTTGCAAGTCCTGATGAATGGGTTAAGGGGCTATGTTCAGTCCCTATCATTATTGGAATTCATATTGAGTCTGTAGCACTGCAGTGCTCCCAAAAGTGATGCTGTTCTATCAGTTTGCACTGAGCTTCACTGGATCACTGCGACAGACTGAAGACAGAGATGCCGGTCAGGTAACAGCGAGTTGTGTTAATGTGGCAAGTAACTGGAACCCAGGGTGATTTTTCTTGCGGGCAGAACGTAGATTGTCTGCGAAGACGTCGCCTAGTTTGTGCTTTGATTTCCCAATGCGGAATGCAGTACATTAGATGGCTTGAAATGCAGGTGAAGTGCTGTTTCACCTGGGCAGTAAATTTTGTCCGTTGGATGGATAGAAAGGAGGAGGTAAATTGGCTAGTGTTACCACCCTCTGTGCTGAGAATGTTGGGCATGAAGGAAGAGTGGACCAACGTGTCCAAAAGGGAACGGTCATTGCAGTAAATGGGGAAAGGAGGGGTGTAGAACGTGTATCTAATGGTAGTATCTCACTGGAGCTCGTGGAAATGGAGGGTGATTGAGGATACCAATTCGATGGTAGTTACTTTCATGTCCCTGTTGTCGGAGGGAAGAGAATGGGTGAGGGCAGAAGTGTGGAAGGTGGCTTCGATCCAGTTGAATGCCGATGTCAAACAAGTCTTCTTTTGAGGAAGAAGCTCGACATTTGGGAGGCTCACTTGTCGAAAATGGCGTCATCGGAACATATGTGATGGAGACAGAGGAACTGAGAGAATAACTGGAGCCTTTGCAGAAAGAAAGGTGTTAGCACGTACACTCCAGGTAGCTGTTGGAGTCGGTTGTATATCAGTAGACAGTTACCTTCGAAATGGGAACAGAGATGGCGAGGAAGAGATGGCGAGGTGTCAGAGGTAGTCCGGATGAAATTGAGGTATGGTGGAAATTAAATGTACTCCAGTTTATCAAACTCACTACTCACAATGTGGTCTCCTAGAGATTAGGAAAATGGAACAGAGACTAAGTGACTGTTTCACAGAACACTGAGATTCTGCCCAAAAACAAAGTCCTTGAGCTTCCAATAGCCTACCACTTCAATGCATGATCCTGTTCCCTGACCAACTTTACTGACTCAGCCCTGCTATATTGTTCCAGAGAACATCGGCGCAAGCTGGAAGACAAATACTTCGTTTGTCTGCTCGGGACCTTGCAGCACTCCAGTCTCAATATTGAATTCAATAATTTTAGAGTCTGAACTCTCCGATGTCCTTGCTCCCTCCCCCAAACAACAGGCCTTAGTCTCCTATATTCTGCCATTCCACACTACATGTCACTGTCAGTCTCCTTGGCAAGATCGTTATCTACTCCTTTGTCTGCCCAAATGCTATTCTCCCATCAGCCATGGTGTTTTTTTTTTGCTTCTGATTTACAGTGAACGCAGTTCTTGCGGTTTCTCTGAAGGTAAGCTTGAAGGTTGAGTGGCTGGTTAGGAACGAAAATACATTGTTGGCATCTATTTCAAAATGACTCGATTATAAAATCAGGGATGTCCTACTCGTGCTTTAAAAGGCACTGGCCCGACCACGTTCAGAATATTGTGAGCAATTTTGGGATTTATATATCATGAACAATGTATTGGCCCTGATGTGTATCAAGATGAGGTTTACAAGAATGATCCCTGTAATGAAAGACTTAACATATGCGGAACATTTGACGACTCTGGGTTGAAGCTGACAGGATGAGCGTGGATCTAGATAAAATTTACAGAATACTGAAGTCTTGAATAGAGAAGATGGAGGGAGGATGTTCTCATGTGCGGGAGACACGATTAACCGAGGGCACAGCCTGAGAGTAAAGAAAGACCGTTCAGATTGGATATGAGGAAAGCCTGGTTAATCAATTGAATTCATAGATACAGAAGGCCATGGAGTCCACGTCGTTCTTTTTTACAGTTAAGATAGAGGCTGGCAATTTCTTTTCTGTTAAGGGAATCAAAGATTATACGTACTTTGAATATGCATGACAGATACTGTGCATGGAAGCGATAAGAGAAAATGCTTGCAACGTTTTGTAAAGAAAAACCCAAAGCTTTTACAATGAAAATCAAACCTCCCGGTTCGGGTACTTATTTTTTCTAGGAGAAAGTGAGGACTGCAGATCAGGATTACTTATGAAGGGCTCATGCCCGAAACGCTAATTCTCCTGCTCCTTGCATGCTGCCTGACCTGCTGTGCTTTTCCTGCAACACATTTTCATCTCAATTTTTTTTTCTAGTTTTGTTTAGTTTTTGCTGGGTACTCCAACACGCTGCTGGAAAAAAAGAGACTCAATATTTCAGCTAATGGTTCCTGGTTGATCCTCTCTGTGAACTCTCACTCCTGTAAGAATCTGTGTTTTATTTTACTTTTTTTTGCCAAAGCGTGTGTTGATCGGGTTTTACCGGAAATCAGATTTGTTGTTTGTTAAGTTATAAGGTATATCATGTTGATCGGCTTTGCAAATAGTTGACATTCTTAATTTTGTTTTCATTTGCTTCCGTTTAGTTTGGACCACTGTAAATAAATTATGTTCTGCTTAGAACTGAGCGGTTTGACGAACTGCAATATTCACCGTATGCCTATTTAAAACCACTAAAACTATTAGCATCCGGACTACATGCTTGAAATGTTTGGTGGGGTTCTGGCCTTATCCATCATAATAGTATCGATCGTAAAATTTTATAATTTTTAAAGGCAAGTGCAAGATGCTGCATTCATAATGCGATTCCATTTGACGAACAGTAGGCTGTAAATAAAACAGCCTTAATTCGTGAGAAATAGTAACGATGCAAGAAAGAAAAGAATGACATACATTTAATTCAATTCAAATACGAAACAAATAATGCATTTTTCAAATACTAATCATCAACTTTACAATTTCGATAACATCTCATAAATACACAGTTGGCCACGTGCTGTCTCTCTCGAGTCCAGAAGAAAGACACTATCAGCCCCTTTGACTTGTTAAGAAGACGCCTCGCTATCTCAGACAGTCCTCCAGCAGAGAACACCAGCTGGCAGTTGAGTAAAAACATGAACTTTCGCAATAACTGAAGACAACTCCAAACTGAACATGGGGGTGTTACAAGAAACTCTGACCATCCGTTCCATTAACGTAGCTGATAATTTTGAGTCTTCTGTCAATTTTCCAGCCATCTTTGACGTTCAAGAGAAGATCAACCAAGGTTGTCCACACTCCCTTCAAACTCCTGCTCCATTTGTCTCACTGTAAAAAAAAGAATACCAAGGGATAATTCCAGGCCATTGAAAACCTGACGGCCTGAACCAAATAAACTAGCATGACGGTGTCAAGACCTCCGCAGCAATAGCAACAGGAAGAATGTATCTTTCTTAAAATCACAGGACTGTCACAGAAACAACCATCGTCGGGGCACGTTGAGCACTGTGCCATGTAAAATAAAATTCCGTCTTTCAGCATGTATTCTATGTCTGTGTCAAAGAAACGTTCTGCTTTTCCACAATGATTGTGGCATTTTTGTCTATTAGTTTGCAGTAATTACTCACTGTCGACTACCTCCCAAGTGCCATGAAATTGGATGTCTCTGATCGAGTCGTTAAGAATCTGAATGGGGTGGTTGAGCAAGCAGAAGTCGTGGTATACAATGGCACCAGTGACATAGCGAGGAAAAAGGATTAGGATCAAAAAAGTGATTTCAGGGAGTTAGGTTTGAAGCTAAAAAAAAGGAGGGGCAGAAAGTTAATCTCATGATTACTACCAGTGTCACGTGCTAGTGAGGTGAGGAACAGGGAGCAACTGCAGCTGAACAGTAGTCACAGGGCTGTTGCAAGAAGGAGGTCTTCCGATAGCTAGGTATTTGTACTATCTTCTGGGTAAGGTTAGACCTGAAATCAAGGTCCTGTTGCTCTTAAACTGGAGGGACACCAATATCCTGGGTAGGAGATTTACTATAGAACTTCTGGACGGTTGAAACTCGTTTGGCAGGCAGATGATAATCACAGCAACATATCAGAGGAGAGGGTTGTTGTTGAACGGGCAGAAATAGAATGCAGAGTCTGTTAGGAAGGATACGCAACTGATGGGGAAAAAAGCTGGGTTAAAGTGCGTCTGCTTCAATTCAAGGAATGTCAGGAATAAGAGTGATGCAAATAAAACATGGATCATTACTTGGAACTACGATGTTGGTGCCCTTTACAGAGATATGGATTTGACAGGGGTGGGGGTGGGTGTGGGGGAGGGAGTAATTGATGGCTGTTCCACGGTTTAGATCTTTAAAAACAATCAAGGAGAGGTGTAAAATAGGAAGGGAAGTAGCATTGTTAATTGCAGATGAGAATGATGTTGAGGGATGGGTTTATCGACGGAATCAGTAAGGGTGGATTTCAGTAACAAGAAAGGAGCCGTAACTTTATTGTGGGTTTTCTACAGACCTTCCCAATAGGATCAGAGAGACGAAAGAACAGATTGGAGAGCAGATACTGGAAAGATGCAGATGTAGAGGAGTTGTTGTTATGGGTGACGTTATCTTCCCCCATATTGCTTGGAATCTTCTTCGTGCTGATGAACCTGATGGAATCGATTTTTGCAGGTGTGCCCAGGTGGATTCCTGACTCAACGTGTCGATATGTGGACAAGGGGTGGCCATATTGGATTTGTTTCTTGGCAACGAGCCAGGACAGGTCTCATTTCTCTTGGTAGCAAAGCATTTCGGTGAAAGTGACCACAACTGACTCACCTTTACAATGGCCGTGGAGTGGGATCGGAGCAGGCAGTATGGGAAGGAATTTAATGGGGTATGTGAAATTATTCTCTTATTAGACAGGAGGTGTGGTATACAAATTAGAAACATTCTATGTGATATACAGAACAGAAATGTGGAGGCCGTTCTAGGAGCTCTTATCGTGAGTGTTGAGACTGGCAAAGAATGGTAGGGTGACTCAGAATTGGTTGGCACGTGAAGAGGAGCTTCTCGTTAAGAGGAAAAAGGGAGCTAACTTAATATTGAGGAAGAAGGCACTGGCAATGCTTAAAATGGTTAGAGGGTTCTCGCAACGAATTCAAAAATGGACAGAGGTGAGCTAGGAGGAGGCACGGGCAAGCCTTGGTGGAAAAATTGCGGGAAAATGCAACGTCATTCTACACTTACATGAGGAATGCGAGAAAGACCAGAGAGAGTTTCAGGCCTATCAGGTATCTTGGAGAGAAATTGTGCCTTGATTCTGTTGTCATGATGAAGACAAAGGTGTCTCTAGAGATGAGACGTGAAGGCTAGTTACAGCGCATCAGAGTTACATGTTAGCCAACAAGGACAAAAACAGAGGGATAGGAAGGGCCTGGAGGGGACATGAGGAATCTTTGGCTGGTAGAATTAAGGAAAACACTAGCGATTGCAAGAGATATGCCAGGAATAAAAGAATGGCTACATTAACCTGGGGGCAGTCAGAGACGCTAGTGGAAAGTTGAACGTGGAATGTGAGGAGATAGCAGAAGCACTAAATGAATAGCTTTCGTCAGTATTTACACTGGAACATGACAATGCTGTCGAGGAGAATGCTGACAAACAAGCTATGAGACAAGATGGAATTGATGTTCATATGGAGGAGGTGTTGCCAATTCTGAAAAGTGTGAAAATAAATAAGTCCCCTAGGCGGGACGATATTTATCTCTGGGAAGAACGGGAGGAGATTGCAGAATCTTTGGCTTCGATATTTATGTTATCATTTTCTACATGAAAAGTGCCAGAAGACTAAAAAATAGCAGACGTTGTCCGCTGTTCAAGAAGGTGAGTAGAAACAACCCTCAGAATCATCGACCAGCGAGCCTTGCTTCGGTTGCGTGTGAAATGTTGGGAAGGATTATTACAGATAGGATTTATAATACTATAGAAAGAAATAATTTGGATTAGGGATCGTAAGCAAGGTTTTTGTGATGTGTAGATAGTGCCTCTCAAATCTTATTGCCTTCTTTGAGAAGGCGACCAAACAATTGTCTAAGGGTTTATGTGGTGTACCTGGATTTCAGTAAAGCGTTGGAAAACATGAATAGTGGTGAAGGATATTGCAGGGAACAGAAGGACCTAGATAAAACGTAGATCAGGACTAAACCGTGGAAAATACAGTTTAATGTAGAAAATTGTGAGGTGATTCACTGTGGAAGGAGCAAGGCTTGAAGGCTTGAAGGCAAGAAAAGGCTTGATATTAAGAAAGTGAATATGTTGTATATTCTGGGCAGCATATAGATAGATTAGTCTCCAGAACCGGACCAGGTAGATCCAAGGTTAGTGCGGGAAGTGAACAATCAGATCGTGGTGCCATTGGTGACGATCTTTGCATCCTCAGTCTCCACGGGAATTGTACCAGATGATTCGAGGATGGCGAATTTGTTTCTCTGTTCAAGAACGGGAATGGGAAAATCCCTGTGAATTACTCACCAATCAGTCTTACGTCGCTGTTAAGTAGGTTACTAGGTAAGGTTCTGTGTGATAGGGTTTATGACTATTTGGAAAAACATAGCTTGATTATAAACAGTCAAAACGGCGTGTGAGGGGCAGGTGATGCCTCAGAAACCTTATGATTTCTTTGAGAATGTGATGAGACAAGTTCACAAATGTCGAGCAGTGTATGCCGTGTATATGTATTTCAGTCGGCATTTGATAATGTTTACCACGTTAGGTTCATTCAGAAAGTTAGGAGGTATGGGATAAACGGAAGCGTGGCTAATGAACTACAGCAGAAACTGAAACACCTGATCAGCGGATCCAGACACTCTATACAATCAACACAGGAATTCTTGGACATCATCAGAAATATACACATAGACAAGGAAGAAACTATGGTCTCATTCGATGTAACGGCACTGTTCACCTCTATCGAAAAAAACCTAGCTAGAGAAACAATAGCCAACCTGCTGGACATACAGAACAGACAACAGGACATTGAACCTATCAACAAAGACGGCATACTCAAACTACTGGACCTGTGCCTCACAACGCACTTCACATTCAACAATCAAATATCTGAACAAATCAACGGCACACCCATGGGCTCACCCATCTCTGGGCTCATAGCAAAGCGCTAATGCATAGATTAGAACAAACAGTCTTACCGCAAATTCAACCCAAACTCTGGGTCAGATATCTGGATGACACCTTTGTAATCATTAAAAACGCAGAAATAAAGAACACACACCGGATCATCAACGCCACACTCACAGGAATCCGATTCACTAGAGAGGAAAAAAAGGACAACCAACTCCCATTTCTAAATGTAATGGTATAGAGAACCCCGAACGGAGAATTCACCACAAATGTATCCAGGAAAGCCACACACAGACCCAGTCCTGAACTGCGAAAGCAATCACCCCAACGCACACAAAGGAACTTGCATGAAAACACTGTTCAAAAGGGCCCCACCACACTGCAGTACACCAGAACTGCAAAAAGAGGAAGAAGAACACGTATACAGCGTATTCGCCAAAAAACCCGCGGAATTTCATCAACAGATGCCGAAGGGAAAGACAACGGAATGAGGACATGCCACAATCCAAAGGATTAGCCACACTACCATACACCAAAAGCATTTCTGAACTGACAGCCAGACTACTGTATCAGTATTACTGTACCAGTATTACAACTTTGAGGCAGTGCAGGAACAGAGGTACCTTGTTTTTCATGGACACAGTTCTCGAAAGATGGCCCCGCAATTTGGAAGAGTTTCTAAAACAGATTAAAAGATCACTTCATTTCTTTCTACTATTGCATGGATTTTTTTTCCCTCGGAACACATGGCTACCAACTCCACCCTTATTTATCCCCGCTGATGAATGAGAAAGAAAGTAGTTCAAGGTAATACACGTAATGCTAAGGATTCTGACTGCATGCTCAAGGAGTTCCTCTGTTCCACTGATCCAATAACGCAGTGAGGTAGGAATTCCAGACCGGAATTCAAAGTTTGATTCCGACCTCGGCCAGCAATAGTGATTGACATGTGACATGACATCCACAAACAGCTTGACAGAAGGTTGTGACAAGCCCACATAATTTCTCTATGAATAATGGGGACAGTCAGTTGTCTCTCCATATAGCATGTTGAAAGTGGAGGCAATGTCACCGTATCTTTGTGATGAATAACCTCTGATTCGTCTGTTTGTTCATGCCTCACATTGTGGCTGGACAGGGCTTAGTGGAGGGTGGAAATAACATTTGTTTTGCTACTCATGTCACTGATGGTCACAGAGCGCTTCACTGCTGATGGACTGAAGCATCTGTCGGTTATGATAGGAGGTGTTGATAGCTCTTTAGGTGAAAAGAGAGCTCGCAGAATGCTCGAAAAACCCACGATGGTCTGGCAGCGTCCCAAGTGCAAGGTGAACACTGATCACGTTTCGAGTTTAAATTCTGAAGAGACTCTGATGGAAGTCAGTCTGGCCTGTAATGCACGCTGTTTTAATCTCTCTCTATCGCACTCCATAGTTTCTGCCAGAGGTATATAAATAGATTCTAGATATGGAATGATAACGGGCTTACAACCATCCAGGAGAATGATATATTACAAGAATAATCAGAATTCTGTCTTAACCTTTCAGTCACTGCACCAGCGCCGCTCATTGGAAACAGAGATTACCACCTGCAGAATGCCTTGTTGAAATTTACAAGGACTACCAGACAAACACGAAGTATTTATACACTTTAATAAGATATAGGAGTTGAAAAGTACTGCTAAACGAATGTCCATTTGCTGAGCAAACTTATACCATTCTGAAAAATGATTTATAAGTAATTTGCTATCAACGTTTAACATATATTGTGCAGAGGTTCTACAGCTGCTATATTTTCTGTGTCCCTACATTAAGTATATTTTGTCAGTTAACTATCTCCGCAATAATCATTAATGTTGTCCTGAAACTGAAACATTTCCATAAAGTTTCGGGTGACAGACATTAAAAATGTCATGTCAGACTTCTTTGGCTATGCAGAAGTTCGTCCCATCTTCCTTCAAGAGTGTGGACAATGTTATTTCCATTCACACAAAGCGTTCTTCAAGCAAATCAGGACAGAATATTGTTCCACTGAATTTTACTGAAACTCTTGGCCCGTTTGGTGAGAGATTACTAAAAGCAACAAAATATCAACAATATTCTTTTGCTAGCACTATTTAGGTCTGCAATTGTAAAAAGTGAACCAGGGGCCAATTCGCCTGTGATGGGCATTTAACAAATACTTGTTATTTTGGCGATGGGAAAATTCCACAGAATACATTGTGATTGCTTGATCTCTGGCACAAACGGAGGTATTGCAGACTAGGTGTGCGTGTGTGTATGTGTGTGTGTATTGCTGACTGTTTTTGTGTGTGTGTGTGTGTGTGTGTGTGTGTGTGTGTGTGTGTGTGTGTGTGTGTGTGTGTGTGTGTGTGTGTGTGTGTTTTCACATTTAAAGGGAACATCTTTGCTAAATTAGCTGCAGTTTGTGGAAGAGACTTCCAAACCTCTACTACCCTTCATGTGCTGAAATACTTTCTGACATATCTCTTGAAAGGTCTCGCAAAATTCTTTTGACAAAGGCATGACTTGTTTTTTCTAAAATCTTAGATCAGTGGAAGCAGTTTGTCTTCATCAACATTAGATCTTACTGCGAATGCATTGAATGCCTCGATCGGATTAACTCTTATTTTTTAAGGTCTGGCTGAAACAGGTCAAATTGAAATGCATCGCAAGATTGGCACTGGAAAAAAACGAAGCAGATCTGGCAGCATCAAAGGCGCAGCAGAATCGAAGTTTCGGGCATAAACCTTTTATTAGGCATGTGTGCGATGGGAGCAAGGGAGCTGAAAGATAAATAGGACGGAGGGTGGGGATGTTGGAGAAAGGTAGCTGAAATGGAAATAGTCGATTGAGATGGGTGATAAAAGGTTGGAGGGGAGAGTGAACCGGATGTTGGACACCCAATGGATTGTGGTGGAATCTAATCGAAGGAAGGTGCTCACGTTTCATCTCAATGCGACTTGGATAGACCACGCGATGAACAATGTGAGGCGAACAGTTCTCTAAATAACATGGTTTGATCATCCGCCATATAAAGTGCTTGTTCAAGTTCGCATGCATCCGGATACACTACACACTCAGAGAAAAATCACAGATTGAACTTCAATATACTTCGGGTAGACGAGACTGAAAGGGTTGTGCACGCATGATTCTCAATTGACCGTTTTTATTTTAGCCACACTGGTACAGGTATATTGAGTCATGATGCCAGTGATTTGTCCATTCTGTTTCTTGTATGTTTTCGTCAGTTGTGACATCCTTGGAGCAATTCCTCTTCCCCGCCATTTTAATTAAAGTGTGTGAAGTTTGTACAATATGTATCAAATGATATTTTGCAAGAAGAGGTGAGTCACAAATGGCTCATATGCATAACACAGAGATCCATCCGAGACCAGAAAATCTTGAATGCAATTCTTGGGATTCTGGTTCTCCTTGAAATATTTTTCTATCCTATGAGTGACCGTAAACACTTTCAGGGAGCGGCAAAAATACAAATAGTGTGCATTTGAACAAAAATGTAATTTATGAATTTCGAAATCTATCTAGCGGTCCTTTACTGTCAATTTATCACCATACATGATATACTGTGCTAACAGCACGATGCATGTCCCTACGATTCATGAATTGTAGCATGTCCAATGAACGTCACATGACCAAACAGCCAAAACAAATTCAATAAGAAATCTCACTTTTCTATCAGCACGAACATACCCTCCACGATAACACACAGAACGCTTATAAGATGTTAACTTACTTTGCCTGCACTGTTGTCTATAAAGTCAGCACAGACAGCATTTCAATAGATTTCTTCTCAGCAAGAAAACAACAGAAATATTGAAAATCGAAATATTGAAACTTTGTGCATTGTTTCTACAGAGTATACCTAATTCGTATTTCAGAACAACCCATCGATCACATCTTGACAAATGCTGCCAGGAAATCAGGAATTTTCTCTTCAAATATTATGCAGAGCTTTTTGGCTGGGAAGTGAACTCAAGCAGAACCTGAATTCCAAGTGAAAATGTTTATGAGTACAATACAGGTTAATGCCAAGCATCCCTGGCTGCTGTGGAAGGCCAGGCAGAAAATTTCTGGAACTCTGACACACACTTCAAATACGTCTCTGGGCACAGAGATAGGGCCAGAAACTAGAAGGACGACCAATGTGTGTCCGATTGTTAAGAAGGTGTAGAGGTGAAACATGAAAGTACAGACTGGTGAGTCTCACTCAGTGGTAGGGAATCAATTGCAAACAATTCTGAAGGAGTGAATTAATGCTCTCTTGGACAAACATGGATACGTTAGGGATAGTCAGCATGCCTCTGTCAGAGGAAGGTCATGCCTAATAAATTTGTTCGAATTCCTTTCTTTTCTTGTGATCACAAGTTTAGTCGACAGAACCTCGGCTGATGCAGTCTACATGGGCTTTAGAAAAACTTTTTTGTAAATGTGCTAAGTGGGAGAATAATTGAGAAAGTTTACATACATCGAATTGAGGGAGATTTGGCTAGGTTGAACATAAAATAGTCTAATAGGAAATAAAGTGTCCTTTGCAGAACCCTGTTTCACTGACTGGAGGCTGGGGTCAAGCGGTGTATCACAATGATATGTATTGGGAACTTTATAATTTGTTACATACAGATTGAAACATGTTGGGTAGGGAGATCAGGCAAATTTGCTGACGACACGAAGATTGTTAAATTGGTTAACAATGAAGAAACAGATCTAGCTTGCAGAAAGAGGTTTGGTCAGTTGGTAAAACCAGTGGAGGTGATATTTAACCCTGTTAAGTACGAGGTGATGCACTTTGGAAGAGTAAACAAGATGAGTGAGTATTTAATATATGAGAGAACACTGGGCAGCTGAGACAAGCAGAAGCATCTTAGGTTACTTTTTCAGATTCCTGAAATCTGCAGAGCAAGTGAATAAAATAGTTAAGAAGGCATGTGCGACAATTGTTTTCTTCAGTCGTGCCATGAAGTATAAAAGCAAGGAGACAACCATCTAGTTGGACAGAACGTTATCAGGCCGCAACTGGGGTCCTGTTTGTAGTTATGGTCACCTCAGTACAAGAAGGATGTGAGATTAAGAGAGGGCAATAGATTGCTTCTCAGCAGGAAATCAACAGAAATATTGAAAATGGAAATATTGGAACTTTGCGCATTGTTTCTACAGAGTACACCTAATTCATATTTCAGAACAATCCATTCATCACATCTTGAATAATGCTGACAGGCAGGATGGTGACAGGCAAAAAGGAATTTTCTCTTCAAATATTATGCTGAGCCTTTTTGGCTGGGAAACGAACTCAAGCAGAACCTGAATTCCAAGTACAAATGTTTACGCATACAAAACAGCTTAATGTCAAGCATTGGGTGGAGTTTGTAAGCTTTAAGGCGAGACAATATACGTTTGGATTGATTTATTTGCAGCAGAACAGACTGAGGAGGTTATGATTGAGGTGTATAGGATTATGAGGGCTTTGGACAGAATGATAGAGAATAAATGCTCCCCGTGTTTGAGTCGTTACTTCTGAGAAGTCATACATTTAGGGTAATGGCGAGGAGATTTTAAAACCTATTCCGGAAAAACAGTAAGTGCACTCAGAGGACGATGAGAATCCAGAGTGGACGGTCTGTGAAGGTAGTGGAATATAAAACTCGAAACTTTTAAAAATACTTGGGTGAGTAATTAAATATCATAGCATGTAATTATATGGCATAAGGCAGGAATTTGGAATTACCGCACGTTTAGTGGTAAATAATTCGGTGTAAATTCCCTGGGCTGAAGCGTGATTTTGCACTCAGTACATCTATGAATATTTGTATCGATGAATATTTGGAACTATGAATATTTGGATCTATGAATATTCTTCCTTAAAAGAAACCAGACGGTTTAACAGAGTCTTCCAACAAAAGTTCCAGCTACTCAATCAAACTATGCCCAAGAAATTTAGTGTTAACCAATGGCTACTAACAAGGAACAGAGTCTCACAACGGATACATTCCCGTCACATATTCAAAAAAAAACACACGGCATTTTTTTTGACAACGGAAAGAATAAGAACACATGAGAACTTGGTGCAGTGTATTGGTTGACTTGGAGGGTATGCTGACGCTTTGTGAGTGGGTGTGGTCATTAGATTCCATGGAGGCTCTGACCTTTGTGAAGAACCCTTGACAAATTAGAGAAAATGCAAGTGAGAAGTCAGGCCTTACTAAATATCTTGTCAATCATTCCTAAGTCATGGCAGCGACAGCGAATTAAATCATGGAATGTGATACAAGGCGTTGATATTATTCATGTTTAGGCAGCAGGTTTTAGTTTTATACGGAGTAGACAAATTGTCTGGTCTTGTAAACATGTGTTTCCGGGATGGCGCCATTAATCACAGTATTTTCGAGCAGAATGAAAATTAATTGATTTAGGGACGTAGGTTTGGCGGGGCAGACTAGGTCTGTAGTCACATTTGGGAGATTTCAGAGCCATGGAGGATTATACAGAACTTCTTTTTTGCAAGGAATTGATTGCATTTTCACAATTATCATTACACTCAGAATTTGAAATGCTAATTGAATTCATATTCCAGCATTTGACAGTGCAGAGTGTTATCTTGGGTGTCAAAAGCATTCATGGGCATGAATGTGTAGCGATATTATCGCTCGGCCAGTTTCCACCCCTATCCCATACCTCCCAACTCCAACCCTGATAGCTGACATTTGTGTCTGATCCAATTGTCTCCTTGAAGTACAGTTTGCCTGGCGAATTTTCCGCTTTATCAAAGGCTCAAGATAGAAGCATAGAATCCCGACAGTGTGGAAACAGACTAATCGGCCCATCGAGTCCAGATCATCCCTCCGAAGAGCTCCACACGCAGACCCACCCACTGACCCTATTCGAATAACCACGGTAATCCAACTAGCCTGCACATCCCCGATCATTATCAGCAAGTTACTCAACTTACCTGTCGAAATTTGGACAGTGAAAGGAAACTGGAGCATCTGGAGGAAATACTCACAGATGCATAGAGAATGTGCAAACCCTACACTGAGAGTCGCCCACGGGTCCAATCGAATCCCAGTCTCTGGCGTTGTGACGCAGCCCTCCGATTGAGTATGTTGATTTTAGAATGGGCTACGAGCCATATAAATACTTACATAAAGCTGCTTTACATTGTATGACTGTTTGCAGAGAATGACAGCAGCCTGAATGAATTAGAATAAATGAACCTGTCCATACTTTGAAGTGGCATTGGAGCAGCATTGACACTGACCTGTAAAAAAGTTATTACAGAGCTCCCATGGTGCTTCCCATTTGACAGGCATTGTGAATGCATGTTAGTCGTGCTGAGGTTTTGGGCGAGTGCTTATATTTCTATGGGTCCGACGGTTTTGTCATTATTTCTCTCGACTAACAAGAAATAGTTGAGTATTTTCAGTAGATTTCCAAGTGACTGTCGTCATTTAACGTGTGATTTTGTCAGGTTTTGAGATTTAATAGGTTCATTTGTCAGTGCATATGGGAAGTCTCCATGTGGCATTTTGCATTCGTAAAGTCAAACAATTCCAGGGATGTTACTAGTCTGTGTGTCACTATTTACTTCGGTTAACAGCTTGTGTGTATGTATTTACAGGAGCCCCAGCGAACTGTGGCAATACCTGCGCTGGATTTAGCATAATACATCAGAACTTGCAGAGAAACCCAAAGGGCAATATTGATAGAAAAAATAATGCCTCGCCATTGTTTCAAAACTAAGTTGTTCCAGATACAATGTGGCGGTATTTACAGTACATATCTCAGGGGAAATCCGCCCGTTGAAGCTCAGAAGCACGCCATACAAAAGAAGATCTGCGACCCATCGAGTCTGTACTACTAAATTAAAACCACCAACAACGTCTAGTACGATTTCTGCCCACTGTATTCTGAGTTACCCCAATTCCAGGTCTCCTCCAATTATTTTATGAATTCTTTGAGCCTTCCCGCCTCAACTTTCTACATAGCTCGATATAGTCGAGACGCCACCACCGTCTGAGTGAAATGGATTGTGTCTCATGTCACTCTAAAACTTCTGCCTTTATTTAAATTCATACCGATTGTCAACGACCATTCAAATAAGGGAAAAGCTGCATTCTATTCACTGTGTTTCTTCACTGTATAACGTTGTACAGCTGTATCAGGTCTGCCTTAACTTTTTCTTTTTCAAAGAAACCAACACAACCTTATCCAATTTGCATCATAACTGAAATGTTACTTCCCCGGCAACATTTTGATGCAGCGCCCACGCACCCACTTAAGGTTCAGTAAACTGTTCCTGTAGAATGATGGCCAGAACTACTTGAGGGTTTAGCTACATCTAAACCAACGTTTGTCCCTCCAATTTCAGCTCCTACAATAAATCACTGTTCTTATAATCTGAGCCATGACTGAAAACGATAAATGTCATATATGCCTTTTGAAATATCCTATTGTCCTGTCTTGTTGCCTTCAGGAATACTTTGAGCTTGCTATGTCTTGCTATTCGTTCAATACTCTCCTCAAAATTTCCTTCTTCCAAAGTATCTCACCTTGCTTTTTACTGTATTAAATAACGTGCGTTATCTACCTGCCCATTTGATCAATTCATATCACAGCTAACTGTCAAAGATCGTAAAGAATATCCATCATCTTATTGAATGGCAGAGCAGTCTAGAAGGGCGGATGGCGTCTTCCTGCTCTTCGTTCTTACGCTCTCATGTGATGCTAACCATTGGACTTTTATCTTTAAATTTGTCATGTATAAGCTTATTTATTTTGTTTTATATTCACCTTGTCCATGGGCTGGAAATGTGTGTTTGCCCACATTTCATAATATTATGGTGAGAATAATCCTAGGGGGTTTGCTAAAAGACCTAACTATGAATAAGATGGATCATTGCTCCTCCCAGTGCACTTTGTTTTCCCGACAGTGGGAAAACTGCAGGCACCTCTGGTTTCTATATCATTCTTCTGAAAAAGAAATAACGAGAGAACAATACATTATTGAGGTCGCCATTTCACTCTTACACACGACAATTAGTGTCTTCCACTAATTCACTTGCGTGAACGTGATTGTGCACTGATCTTTTCATCACACAATACCAGCTAAAATTCAACAGGTTTATTTGGATGCACTGGCTTTCGAAGCGCTGCTCCTCCATCAACCATCTGATGAAGGAACAGCGCTCGGAAAGTTTGTTCTTCCAAATTAAACTTTTGGACTATAACCTGGTGTGTGAATTTTAATTATGTCCACATCAGTCCAATACTGCCAACTCCAAATCATGATCTTATTGTGGTATACTTTGGTTAAATAACACTTGCAGTTCGACGTTCATTTCTATTCACAAAGAACCATGAACGGATGGCAACGTGCATTTGTCTGAATTTAACTTTTGTGATGAGACTGTATTTGAAGCACTGTGCATCGTGCCAAACCTCACATTTTTTTGACAAATCGTGCTTCAAACAACACTTTGCATGATTTGACTTCAGTACGCTGTTTAGACTGTATCTGTTGTGATGTGCACTGTTCAGGTCTCAAAATATCTTGACTATACCAGATCTGTAGATTCCTGTTACCTGACTGCTGAAGCGATTGAATTTGTCTTTTTTCCCCCTCTTAGCGTCTTCACTTATTTTTAGTTCCTGGAATTTACTATACCAGTGAGACACAAATATGATTGGCTCAAAGCATAATTCGGAAGCAGCTATTCTCCTCGATGAGCAAAAGTGTTAATAATAACGAAGTAGGTACAACTATCACACCTCTCTCAGTATTTGACTGATGTAAACGTATATTTCTCTGATGTAGCCATGCCATAATGCTGGAGAGATGACATACGGTTTTCTTTTAATAAGGAGCAGGGTGAAAAAAAACAAAACATATCATATACAATTCCCTCGAACACTACTGACAGTACCATTACAAAATGCAATTACTTAAATTCGGCATTAGATCGTTTTCTGTTATTCAGTTTAATACACCTGCAGTTACAACACAGTTATAGTGGATAACTGCAGTTGCTGTTTGTCATTGCCACACACCCTTTCATCCTCAATCAACCACCGATTCCTCCTTCTTCCATTCATCACTTCAACCATGAGCATTCATTTGAAGTAGGTTTAGGTTTGCTCACTTGAGTTGATGCAGCATTACAACAACATTCAAATCCTCATGACCTTGAGACAATTCCTCATATACTGGTGTGTTTGAGCTGAATTGACAGGAGGAAAATACCTTGAAACATAGTTTTGACTGAACCATCAAACTAGATTTGTAGTTCGTAAAAGTAAACTCTTTTTTGCACAGATGCTGCCTAACCTGCTGAGATTCTTCCAGCAGTTTCTTTCTTTTTTTAAATCAATCTGATTTAAATCGCTCTCAGTTCTTTTGGATTTTTATTTGATTGGTATCACAAAACGTTAGCGGGAGGGATTCTGCAAGAAATGTACAAAGAGCACTCTCACACAACGCTATTGAAAGCAACAACTCAAAGCTCTTTTTGGTTGGTAAACCTAGACTTCCAAATGGAGGTGAAGTGAAGGTCATGCAAATCATGCACATTCGCAAGCAAGGTGCTATACTAATTTCATTTATGGAAATGGCATCATACATGTGACAATGGATTCACTTCGACTTCAGCGAATTGGCAGAGAGAGACTGTTAGTGATTGTGGATGCACATACCAAATGGTTTTCAAGAATTCTTGTTAGCAGGAATAACAGACTGACGGGATGGGAATATTTGGCAGGTTGTTCATCCCAAAACGTTCACAGATTGTGGGGCAACAGTGACAGTATTACTGAAACAGTATGGTGGCAGATTTGTGAAATTGACTCTGCAGACCCAGTGACTAACGGCCAGAAAATGAATTTTGTCCATATTGAAGCAGGCATCAAATGTTTCATAAAAGGGATTGGTCGCCGGGGGAGAATCAACTATAAGGTGTTCTGTAGCAATGGACAAGACTACAATGATGGCTTTGTGGCCTTACCGCTTCAATGCAAATTCGGAAACCCAAAGAATATTCTGGGAACCCGAAACCAAAATGCACAGCAGTTGGTGGAATTGAATTAAGAGTCAAATGAATAGACACGCAACCAACGTCAATGATTACGAAAAGCCAATCAGGTTCATTAATGTCCTGTAGGGAGGTTACCGCCATCTTGCACTGATCCAGTCTACATAAGAGTCCAGATCTACGGCCAATGATTCTTAATTATCCTCTGGCAATCAGAATGTTTTCACAAAATTTGACCTATCCAGCAATGTTTATAGCCCAAGAATTTATTAAAACGGAATATACTTTGACAGCAGTATTCGGGGCGGCACGGTGGCACAGTGGTTAGCACTGCTGCCTCACAGCACCAGGGACCCGGGTTCAATTCCGGCCTCGGGCGACTGTCTGTGTGGAGTTTGCACATTCTCCCCGTGTCTGCATGGGTTTCCTCCGGGTGCTCCGGTTTCCTCCCACAGTCACAAAGATGTGCGGTTCAGGTGAATTGGCCATGCTAAATTGCCCGTAGTGTTAGGTAGGGGGTAAATGTATGGGTATGGGTGGGTTGCGCTTCGGCGGGTCGGTGTGGACTTGTTGGGCCGAAGGGCCTGTTTCCACACTGTAAGTAATCTAAATCTAATCTAAATCATGAAAAAACAAGCTGAAAGAACGTGAGCGTTGTATGTCAAAGCCTTCCAGTTGTCGGTCCCCTTACAAGTCACGAACATGAACGTACTAATACATTCATTCTTGCCAAGTCAAAGAACCGGTCCTCCCCATAAACAACGCCGAAACCACATTGATTTTAAATCATAACAGCAACCAGATTTCAGGTTGTGAGAAAATTAGGACTGGAGAGGCTGCAGATTCAGAGTCAAAAGGGGAAGTTGTAAAAACATGCAGCATGTCAAGCAGCATCCGAGGAGCAGGTGAGTCTGATCTTGCCATGCCTACATCCACAGAACATTCTAAATATTTCTCCTTCAGACTGTGATACTCTGCCGCCTCGTAAATTCAATAATGTTGGTCTGCATAACAATAATTGGACGAATGGAACTTGGATAATTTGATTTAAAGTCTGTTTGAAGATTTGTAGCTCGGGTGTCCGTTGTTGTGGTTCTGTTCGCCGAGCTGGAAGTTTTTGCTGCAAACGTTTCGTTCCCTGGCTAGGGAACATCATCAGTGCTATTGGAGCCTCCTGTGAAGCGCTGCTTTGATGTTTCTTCCGGTATTTATAGTGGTTTGTTCTTGCCGCTTCCGGGTGTCCGTTTCAGCTGTAGTAGTTTGTATGTGGGGTCCAGGTTAATGTGTCTGTTGATGGATGTTCTTGCCGCTTCCGGGTGTCAGTTTCAGCTGTAGTGGTTTGTATATGGGGTCCAGGTCGATGTGTCTGTTAATGGAGTTTGTGGATGAATGCCATGCCTCTAGGAATTCCCTGGACAAGCCAGACAGAGAACAGCCAGGGAATTCCTAGAGGCATGGCATTCATCCACAAACTCCATAAACAGACACATCGACCTGGACCCCATATACAAACCGCTACAGCTGAAACTGACACCCGGAAGCGGCAAGAACATCCATCAACAGACACATCAACCTGGACCCCACATACAAACTACTACAGCTGAAACTGACACCCGGAAGCGGCAAGAACAAACCACTATAAATACCGGAAGAAACATCAAAGCAGCGCTTCACAGGAGGCTCCAATAGCACTGATGATGTTCCCTAGCCAGGGAATGAAACGTTTGCAGCAAAAACTTCCAGCTCGGCGAACAGAACCACAATAATTTGATTTCGCACATGCATCCACTCTCTTCCCACACAAAACACCCCAGTCCCACCCATAAACATTGGAGTTAATGTTTTGTTTATGTAGATAAAAGGACATAAATTGGTTAGAGCAGTGTGCTCTTGACATCGCAACTTGCCACACAATTGTTTAAGGTGACGACCAATCATATTAAGCTGCATTCTTGCCACCACAAGGCATTTCCTGTGCTTCATTAGAGCCGTTGGAGTCAATTTTGAATCATTCTGGTAACACATCTCTTCAATAGTTTTACCTTTGCAGGCATCGTAAATTGTTTTCAACTGGCTCAGGACTGATGGGCTCCCTTCAAGCTATATCACTTTTTCCCTTATTTATAACACCACTCAAGACGGCGCCGTTTCATACTGAAATTGAATTTTCACTATTTCTATTGTTTTCTTAATATAAAGAACAAGGGACAGTAGAATCAAAACCAAATTTAAAACACGCAAGCAGCGTAAATATATGCCCCGTCATTAAATGCATACATTCACAAGGGAAACGGTGTGGTTCAAATCCACCTTCTGCTGCTTTGTTAACGACTGACCTAACCTGCTTACGTGCTGTGCACCCAAAATTCATCATGATATTTTATTTTATTCTTCATTACACCAATGATGCTTGAACGTAACTATCGCAATATACCACATGAACTTTACAAGAAACGAAACTTATCTGGATCAACCTGAAATAAAAACAAACAAGACCCAGTACAACCTATGGATAAAACCAACGTCGAATACAACATTCCACAAGGACTGCCACAAACATTACGTTGGAGAAACAGGAAGAAAGTTAGCCAACAGGATACGCAAACACCAGCGAGTCACAAAAAAGACACGACCCTCTCTCCCTAGTAGCCCTCCACACGGGTGAAAAAAGAAACACCATTTCGACAGGGACAACACATCTATCCTGAGACAGGCTAAGCAAAGACATACCAGAGAATTCCTAGAGGCCTGGCACTCCAACCACGACGCCATAAACAAACACAGAAATCTAGATACCATCTATCAACCCCTCAGAAAACGAACAAGAAATGGCATCACCACAAACCCCAGGAACCCCATCCAGGACAAACATATAAACAGAAAGCAGGAGACAACAGCTTAGCTTCACTTGGAGGTCGCCACTGATGGTGTTACCTAGCCAGGTAATGACATGTCTGGATATCAAACCTACAGCTCAGCGAGCAAACCTACACCCTAAACCTCAAGCTGAGCTACAAACCTTCACAAACCTTGCAAAAAGACATTCCTTCCGTTACAACTATATCTTTCTGCCAGTCAATTGAAAAAAGTTAAATTTTAGATTAAACATTATCTTTCTCTGAAAATATCCAACTTCTTCCGATCCTGTCAGCATCGTGTAGAATTACCATATATGTGGCATACTCAACCTGAGACGTTAGACCATCCAAGCAGATGTTACATTCAATGGTGTTTACCCACACGAAGATTTTTATGTTGAAATCATTTTTTAAATGTTTCTCTCTTTCTGTTCTCATCAGTTTCGGCACTGATTTCAACTTTGACTTCGTGCAATTCTCTTCTTGCAACCAAAGATTCGCAACCAGGAGCCATATTTCCCACATTCAATCCAAACTAAGAAAAAGGCGACATATTCACGGAAGAACCTGAACTCCGGCTTCTAATTCACATAAAATATAGGTTTAAATCTGCAATATGTTGGTATTTGACTGAGATGAAATTTGGAACCAGAGTTGAAGCAAAACATCGAACATTTACTTCAGTCCGAGTGAATGAGTACATACACTGGGGATTTGCAAAAACAATGTGAGAATATCATAGTTTCAATTTAAAATGAACACCTGTGTAGTTAGTTATTTTATGATTTATTCAGGTAAGTTCACAAATATCGAATTCAGAATTATGTAAATTAAAATTAAAAATGATATCAATATTTCACACCGTGAAAAGGAGGGACAAAGTGAAATAAGATTGAAAGTATTGACCAAGTAGGTTCCAGTTGGCTGACACATGTTGTCGGATGGATATAGGATCAAGCAAAGATTTTAAAAATGGTGTCACTGTTCTACTGTGCTTCGATCGCTGAATTTCACCATTACCAATCTACTGGGTGCACAATAGGGCAGAAACTCAACTAAACTCTCCACATTAGTAAAGTGGCTCTAAGATAGGTCTGATGCTCGGGATTCTGCTGCGAGGAAATTACCTCGTCATTCTTTAAAATATTTGTTCATGGAGGGAATGAGAAAGATGGCAAGTGCAGTGCTGCTGCTAAAACCGTGGGCTGATTCTAAATATTTCGAGCAGCATATTTTTTTTAAATGTTTGCAGAAAGAGAATCAACACATCTCATAACTCAGTCTGCTAACAGTAATCAACATCACTACAGAAGTCAAACCCCAGGCAACGTTATCATCATCATGGAAACAGGCCTCAAATTATGGCATGATCCGCATGGCAAAGATAAACCAAAATCCCGCCCACTTCCCGGTGAAAAACGTCCTCCCGAATACATTTGACCATGCGGAGAATGCAACCGCAACTTCCCATGTAATGTCACAGACTATAAAATTAAATGAAATAAAACAGGCCTTCTTACCTCTCAATGATTCAGTAATTTGCATCGAGCAATGAATTGAAAAACAGAAGTGAAGGGATATTTCAGGATATTTTTCAACTCTTCTCTGAACTTTGTTTGAATTACAGCATAAACGCAAGTATTGGTACAGCACCCTGAGATTTGCAACATGAAGCTCAATTCAAGTACAAAGTAAGGTATATATACAGTCTTAAACCCAAAGTTATAAATTCGCCTCCACAAACAGAACATCATAAGCAAAGCACGTAAGAGGATGAAAGTTCCTGAAATGAAAAATAGGAAAAGAGCGGATTGTCTTCGGCTCTCTCCCACTGAATCCCTTTGAGAGTTGCACGTTCTATGAGCCTGGAACTTATTGCGGGCGTGGATGCTCGTTAAAACCTGTTTGATGCTGAGAACATTGAGCAGCAGAATCAGTACAAATGGAAGCGCCAATGACAGAATATGTTGCAAGAACTCGATTCCTGTCCATACCAGAGACAATTGAACTTCCTGTGCCATGATACAAAACCAGGGGTTGTTCCACATTCTATAGAAACCTGTTAACATGAAATACCAGCAGACGTTTTTTAAGCAGCACAGCACTCCAATTGTTCCAAGGACCACGTGTGCTATCTCCACAGTGCAGTATTTACTTTTCCACTTCCAAAAGCAAATGTTCACAAATCGGTCAAATGTGAAAGCGACAGTAAACCAGACAGATGTATCTGTGGCTGCATATAACAGCACAGCATGTATATTACACACGGGAATCGTCTCCATGAAAGGAAAATGCTCTCTGTAGACAAATACAATGTGTCTTAACACCAAGTCAAAGAGAATGACAAGTAAGTCGGTCACTGCCATTGCAACCATGTATCTTGTGACACATTTGGAGAGACCACACTTTTTCTGATTCAGTATCACAATCGTCAGTATGTTAACTGTGAAGGAGAAAAAGAACAGATAATGTGTGCATCAGTATTGCATCAACTTTGACTGAACACTTCATGAGATGTGGAGACATGCGACTCTCCTTTGCAATTTGGAAAAGTTGAACATGAGAGGTAAAACGTTAGAGCCATCTACTTTGTTTGAAAACAGGACGCATTTGTTAAAGCATCATTTCACGGAATTTAAAATTCTTCTTTCCTTCCATTGCTTGTTCCAAACATTTTCCACCTGTAAAGAATGCCTTACTATTGGACAGTGAGGACGAATTAAACAATTTCTTCAGATGGGCAGAGCAGTAGCAAGTGTTATTTATCAAGACAAATATGTTATGACAATGCCATTATTTGAAAAAGGCTGGTTTGCCCTTGTTTTCTTTTTCTGAAGACAGTCAGTAACGTCATTCGTGTAGAATTGTCTAGTTTCACAATGGAAGGGGAGCAGCCAATTCTCTCAATTTAGGTTTGGTCAGGTTTGTTTTAGCTGTAGCAGTCAAAAGACATGTTACTCCAGGAAAGTTACAAACTTCAGTAAATAATTCATCTGGCTTTCTTCTGCGATGTCTTCTCTCGAAAATACTCCCTCCTGCCTGTAAGAATTAGTGTTCGAAATTGACGGCTTTTTATGGCATGTTACTTTACTGGAAGAATTAATTGGTAATGGTCACTGTGTCGGATCAATTAAGATTTCCAATAGTTACGTTATTCTATGTTCCTTGTGTTGTGCTCTTGTTTCAACTGTATTATTGAACTATATTTTATTTGACTTGAAGCCAAATGGTTTGACCAGCTGCATCACACCTGGAACACCTACATCACATAAGTGTTTAAAATAAGAAAAAGAAAGCATCCGGGCTAGCATCTTAAAAGCATTTGGAGTGGATTCAATCCATTTCCACAACAAATTGCTGTAATGCAATTTGGAAGAAGGAAGAAGAAAGGGAGCACTAAATGAATGATAATAAACTTTTGTTCTGATGAATAGATAAATTTTTCGGTGCTTGTCCAAGGATACGTGCTCCTGCTGGCACCATGGAATAATGCGTTGACCATCGTCCACGATTGACAGAACACGAGAAGCATCCAATAACAAAAATATGATCAACAGAGGTGGCATTTGTCAAAGGTGTCATTATAGTGGGTGGCACAGTGGTTAGCACTGCTGCCTCACAGCGCCTGTAGACCCGGGTTCAATTCCCGACTCAGGCGACTGACTGTGTGGAGTTTGCACGTTCTCCCCGTGTCTGCGTGGGTTTCCTCCGGGTGCTCCGGTTTCCTCCCACAGTCACAAAGATGTGCGGGTCAGGTGAATTGGCCAAGCTAAATTGCCTGTAGTGTTAGGTAAGGGTAAATGTAGGGGTATGGGTGGGTTGCGCTTCGGCGGGTTGGTGTGGACTTGTTGGGCTGAAGGGCCTGTTTCCACACTGTAAGTCTAATCTAATCTAATAATTAAACGATTTCAGCGACACCATGCCAGGTTTATTTATATGCAAAGATTACAGTAATCCCAAAAAATGTGGCGTAATAGGTTTAAGGTGTTGTTACGAAACTGTACAGGATTTTGTTTCGGTTATAATGTTCAATATGCAGAGAAAGGAACTATTAACACTTCAAACTAGAAGTGAGAGCAACAGGAACCTTATCATCGGAGTGTAGATATTAAAATTAAAATTTGACCAGGTTAAAAAAAAACGGTGCATATATGGGAACACAAAGCTGATAAGTGGCCTGAATTTACTCGAAGTTCTAATGGGGAAGTACAGACGTTTTTTGGGAAAATCAGCTTCGCAGTTATTGTAACTGAGATAATCGCCGGTAGATCATTTGAATAAACTTCACTGTTTTGCAAACAATGTGCCCCAGCAGTTTTACGCACAATGAATTGTGATGCAACACGGCAGTACAGATATGGGAGAAGGCAGCATTCCGTTTGAGCAACATATCACATGGAAGCCAGCTCACCATCGAAGTCCTCTTCTCTGATCTGAAACATTTGTTCGGGTGCACATCTTCATCGTGGTGTGGGTGGATTTCGCATGGTTTGTGACAGGGACAAATACGAATATTTTCCGTTGTTACAAAGCACTTCGAGGAAGAGCATTAAGTCTGCATGTTGTTTACACAGATAATTAATGGTGAGAAAGTACATTAGAAATATTATCAGCAAATAGTAAAGGAAAAACACTTGGCATTTCGAAGGGACATATAGTACAAGGAGATGAATAATAAGCGTATTATTTCACAAGGACGTGTATGTCGAACTTTGTTCTGTTGGAATGGAATGTAAAAGGAAAAAATAGACATGGAAACACAAGATACACTAATTTCCAGACCTATATCATGCTAATCTGCAGTTTTATGTTTGGTCAGATCATGACCAATTGTTTCCAAATTCCAATTTATCATTCTCAGAGTTAAATTGTCTGCTCAAACCCATTGAATTAATTGCCCTCAGATCTGACTTCTTCAACACGAATTTTGCAACACTTGCATATTGATTCTGCTGGATTCGTGTTCCTGATGGCGTCATGGAATAATGCATTGACCAACGTCCACGATTGACAGAACACGAGAAACATTCAATAACAAAACATATGATCAATAGAGATGGCATTTGTCTGAGGATTTATTACAAGTAGATGATTTCAGCTACCCCTTGCCAGGTTTATTTATATGCACAGATTACAGTAATGCCAAAAAAGCCCCTCCAAAAGGGAAGATTGTTGGAAAACCAGCAAATTTTAGGATGATAAAACTGCAGATTGCAGGCAGTAACATCATTAAAACAAATTAGATCAAGAGTGAGGAAATCGAGCATCTGATGAACCAATTGATAAGAGAAAAGTTTCATTCCTGCAGGAATCCAGAAATTAACAATAAGCCTCACAACACCAGGGGCTCGGGTTCGATTTCAGCCTCTGGCGACTGTCTATGTGGATTTTGCAAATTCTCACCGTGTGTCTTCGTGGGTTTTCTCCGGTTCTTCGGTTTCCTCTCACAGGTCAAACATTTTCAGGTTAGTTGAATTGGCCGTACGAAATTGCCCTTAATGTTCAGGCATGTGGAGGTTAAGTCGAAGGAAATGTAAAGTGATAAGGTCGAAGAATGAGTCGGGGTTGGATACTCTTGTGAGGATCGATGTAGACTTGTTGAGCCAAATTGTCTGCTCCCACATTGTCGGGATTCTATGATGCGATGATTATAAGATAGTACACGGATTCAGGAGCCAATAGATGAGTTACTGACAGGCGAGACAATTGGGAAGAAAATTTGCTGCAAAACTCTAAGAGGATGCATTTGTAAAGAGATTAAGGAAAATCACTGCTTGATATTGGTTACAATTTTGCTGTAGATCAGGACCAAAATTCGATAAGCAAATAAAAGCGGTGAGACAATCGATAAGACGATTTACAGAGCAGGATTTGTTTTTCAAAACTAAAAGACATCACACAGAAGCACGGGAGGCAAGCGTAATTTATTAATGTTTCAATTGAAGTGAACATATTTTAATTTAGTTTGTGAGGCTTGACAATCTATTTTGTCGACTGCATCACTGTGTCAAATATGGGCCATATAATCTGCACCCACTTCTCATCAAATATTTTGTCATTTCTGCCAAAATCAAAGTTAGAGGTGTCAAGGAACCAGCAATCAAGCTTATGAGGCTTTGGTGGACGCTTGACGTTATTGTAGTACAGGTAAACTCCATTTAAACCGTTATATGTTTAAGAAACAATAATCCTATAACTAGAAATAATTTCTCTTTCTTGTTTCTGAGTATACAGCCATTCGTTAAGTGCGTTAGTGAGGATTTTTAATGAAATAATAATCGGTATAATTCAAGTAAGGTATTTCCACCAACATTAAAGTCTCTGTTTGGCTTCCATTTTCCTGCTTATATTAATAGCAATACTAAATTAGTTAGTTCCCATCTTTTACAACGATTATTACATATTATCTCCAGTGTGAACACTACATTTGACGTTCGAGTTGTCTATATTGGCCAAGCGGAGTTGCTCAATCTTGCTCTTTCTGTTTGAAATTCCTCGTTAATCGACTGATATTAAATTAGTTAAGTTGCTGAAGCGTTAGAGAAAAATTGTGACACACATTTCTAATGTAAAGCATGCTTCTCCTGCTGTGCACAGAGACAGACAAACATTGATCAATGCCTCTTCCATTTCTTGCATTAATAACTTCTCCCTCGCATTAAAAAAAACGCATATTTTAGAAAGCTTCGCTTTTTTTTATTACGCTGACACTGTTTTTGGAAGCTGTAGATTTCGCAAGCATATTGATGTGTTCTCTTCCCCCTTTTCATGGATAGGTTGATGGTTATGCTTGTTTTCTGAAAACGCCGAAATCATTGGAGATTCCATTAATTTTGGGAAAAAATCCCTCTCTTTCAGTCGAGTGTAAACAGTTGTGGCGGTAAGATATTTACCTCAGAGAAAAAAATAACTTCTGCTGAATCGATGAATGCGGATAAAAGTGAGAAGAATGCACGACAATTGATGAGAAAGACGCAGAATTGCAACTTCGAGACACATATGTTCTTGCTTCAAAACTGGCGAAGACAAATATACATCATACTCATTTGGTTGTACTCCCATTACAATGCTGAAGGTTAAATTTGATACATATTATTAAATGAGTACCTACAAATACCAACATTTCAGTTGTCTTTTATGTTTCCATAACAGTAGGTTTAACTGAACAAATTTAGTTGAATTTGGCTGCATAATTTTCTTTGTCAGCATTATACTCTTATGAACAGGAGAAATTAGGGCAACAGCATGACATTCAGCATTCACAACCATTCAGTATGCTGTTTATCTTCCAATTCAGTACCCTGTGCCCGCGTTCTCGTCATACTATTTAATTCCTTCCGCATAAGCACTATTAAATGCAATGGTCTCAGGTCCAAACGTTTCCAATGACGCTTTCACTTTGAGAATAATAGTATAACGTCTTGCGCTAAAAGTGATATTTTCTGAAGTTCGATTTTACTCCACTTGTAACAAATAAACGCATCAGGAAACAATCACATAATCTTTCTCGAAATGCAACCTCTGGAATGCATCTGCAATCTTCTGGAAAATAATCGTAATAAAGCCTACGTTTTTCCAATGATAAGGTCCTCGTGAGTATTGCTGAACAAAGAGAACTTGGAGTACAGGTTAATCGATCTCGGAAAACAGATTCGCAGGAGGATAGGACAGTGAAGAAGGTCATTAGTATGCTCTTTTATTGGTCAGAGTATTGAGTACAAGAGTTGTGAGGTCATGATGAGGCTGTGCAGGACATTGGCTCGGCCACTTCTAAAATATTGCATACAATTCTGTTTTCCATCCGATTGGAAGTATGGTGTGTGACTTGAAAGTGTTCAGAGAAGATTTACAAGGTTGTTCCCTGGTTTAAAAGATTTGAGCTGTAGGGAGATGCTAGGGCTTTTTTTCCCTGAAGCGCGACCTTACAGAGTTTTTAAACCATGAAGGGCATGGATAGTGTAAACAATCAGGCGGCACGGTGGCACAGGTTAGCACTGCTGCTTCACAGCGCCAGGGACCTGGGTTCAATTCCCGCCTCAGGCAACGACTGTGTGGAGTTTGCACATGGGTTTCCTCCGGGTGCTCCGGTTTCCTCCCACCGTCCAAAGATGTGCGGGTCAGGTGAATTAGCCATGCCAAATTGCCCATAGTGTTAAGTAAGGGGTATATGTAGGGGTATGGGTGAATTGCGCTTCGGAGGGTCGGTGCGGACTTGTTGGGCCGAATGGGCTGTTTCCACACTGTAAGTAATCTAATCTAAAAAGAAGGTTTTTTTTATGGACTGGGTGAGTCCAGAACGAAAGGGCATAGGTTTTGGGAGGGAGGGGAAAGATTTAAAAAGCATCTGGATAGATCCATGAATAGGAAGGGTGGGGCGTGAGTGGAATGGGCTGCCAGAGGAAGTGGTGGAGTCCGGTATAATTGTAACATTTAAAAAGCATCTGGATAGATCCATGAATAGGAAGGGTGTCGTGAGATATTGGTCGGATGCTGGCAAGTGGGACTAGATTGCGTTGTGATGTCTGGTCATCATGGGGGAGTTGGACAGTAGGATCTGGTCTAATGCTGTACCTCTCTCTCTCTGTCTCTGTCTCTCTCTCTCTCTCAAACACACACACACATACACACACAGGTAATTTTTCTAAAAAAAAACGAGATGTTAATTGAGTTTCATGTAGAAATTATAAATAGAAAGCTTGAGTTTGGAATTGTGTGCAGTGACTCTGGTAATAGCTCTGATATGAAGAGATGTTTTTAAATAAAAGAATTGATGTGATAATTTGAAGTCGTATTCAACTGAGCAAAGAACAGAACAAAGGGGTTCGAATCTCTACGTGAAAAATCATCTAAATATGTCTTAATTATACAATAAAAGAACTGGAATTCACAGTTATTTCCTAACCATAAATCAATTTCCGTCTGTTGAAAATAATAAAATATCAACAGCTCGTGCACTAATATTCTGAGGTCCACTTGTGACTCATGACTCACAGCAATTTTGTTGTTTTTAAAGTGCCCTGTGCACAATAAATGCTGATCAAGCCTGGGACGACGAGTTCCATTGCGGGAACAAAGGTTTAATGAAGTTTAGAAACGAGATTTCCCCTGAAACTGATCACTTTCCCATCAGCCTGTGTACATGTGCAGCTGAGCCTGGTTTACACAAGCGATTGTACGGCCATGTACAGCGTTTCAAAAGAAAGTTAGCACTGGAGAGATGGGACCAAGGGAAACCAGTCAGAGTACGGATTTCTTCCAGCGAGACAGAGAAAGAGAGAAAAAGTGTGAGACAACAATCACAGCACAGAAATTTCAAGGGCGTGTTGGGGTGTGTGAGGGGAGACAGAGAGAGAAGGAAGAAAGGAAAACAGCAGTCATTGTACGGATATCTCCGATAGAGGGATGACTTGGAGAAATCAGTCAATACAGAAATATTTCCAACAGAGTGAGAACTCTGAAACACCAAACACTGTACAGATATCTGTCTGAGAGACAGGCGAGTGACAGACAACAAATAATATACACATGTTTCCAGAGAAAGACGGGGTGGGTGGGGGTGGGGGGGGGTTGGTGAGATAGAGAGAGAGAGAGAGAGGCAGACAGACAGACAGACTGAGAGATAGTGAGGAGGAGGCTGAGAGCTCCAAGCCTCTGTGCAGATATTCGCTGAAAAAGAGAGGCAGACTGTGAGACGCTGTTCTGTATGCAGATATCTTTAGCGGAGGGAGAGAGATAAATATCGAGGCTGACAAACAGCAGTCAGTGCACAGATATCTCCCTCAGGGAGAGCGAGAGAAAGTGCGAGGGAAGACTGCCAGACGCAAGTCTCTTTGTAGATACCGCTGTGTGTGAGAGAGAGAGGACTCAGCGACACTGGTCAGTGTACAGATCCTCCATGGGTCTAAATGGGTTGCTCTTAGGAGGGTCAGTGTGGACTCGATGTGCTGAATGGCCTGCTTCCACACTGTCTGGAATCGATTAAAAGGCGCCGTCAAATATTGAACACATTCAACAGCTGCTGGAATGACAACATGAAACGTCTCGTAGTGTCTGAACGTAATGGTGTTGCATTCAGCAGTGCAACAGAGACGAAAGTCATTGTCAACTCGGAAGAAAATGGCAAGTTTAAAAATAGTTTAAGTGAAAGAAATGATTGGGATGTTCAACATCAGAACGATGATACGACATATTGGAGGACTGTGATTGTTGAACGAGTTAGCAGTCGGAATGACGTTAATAAATTTGAAATATTGGCAGTGTAAGACACCATGTAAGTCGTTGAGCATGGTGATGATTGGTGAGAAGGATCTGTCATGCGCAAGGAACAGTCAAAAGTTTCAAATCAATTAAAAATGCACAAGGTTTTCAACTCATCAGGCAGGTGTGTGTGTGTTTGTGTGTGTGTGTATGTGTGTGTGTTTGTGTGTGTGTGTGTGTGTTTGTGTGTGTGTATGTTTGTGTGTGTGTGTGTGTGTGTGTGGTGTGTATGTGTGTGTGTATGTGTGTGTGTGTGTTTGTGTGTGTTGTGTGTGCGCGCGCGTGTGTGTATCTCAAAATTGCAATCACTGAGCCATTATGAGCCTCTGCATATGTTTCATCCCATAGATTGGTTCCAATGTTTTAAGGAGCTTCCCACTTCAAAATAAAGATACTCAGGTCAAATTCCAAATATATTAAAGAGAGAAGGCGTGAGCAGATTTTACGATGCGACTGCCAAACTAATAACATGATTTGAAATAGCATAAGATATTTGCAATACTGCGCGATGAGAAGTTATGTCTCTTTTTGACATTAGATTAAAGAGACGCAAAAAGCAGGTTTTCAGTTGAGTCTCAGAATGGCGACAATTTGGGTAAACATTGGCTTGCACAGATTTTTTTTCCATTGAAGCACACCGTCTGAATGAGATTTTAATAAGAATGATATGATGGGGCAGATCATGGACCGGACTGTTAATAGAATGGGTATGGTATATTGCTAGTATCCCACCATCTAAGGCAGGACAACCGCATTCCAGCCTCACTTCTTGCAATGGAACTTAACAATATCTACAAGCGGTTGTTTCGGAATATCTGGATAAGTATTCAGAAACAATCTAATGGTTTGAGGATTCACTCTTGGATATTCATTCACGAGCAAAGTTGAGTCTGCAAATAGTGATGAACATTTTAAACATGAACAGAAATCACTGGATTGGGATAGCTCAAATTTCTTTTTAATTTTTATTTTTACTATTGAACTCATATCACCGTTTAACTAAAGTAAATAGTTGGATAGAGTTACTCACCAGGGACACCAATAAGAGCCAGTAGTGGATAATATCCTGCTTGGATAATCCGAAGTCTGTGATAGATGCGCCATCTTATTGGTAGTTTGTCATAACGTGTGGAAAGAATGAAAAGCGCAAACTGCAAGCTCCTGTTGATTGCTGTCACGTTCCGATTTCTAGTTATCGCAGACATGTCCACTGTTGGCAGATTCCAATTGACTGTTCTTGGAATGTGCTCCACTGTTGTCATGTTCCAGTGCCAAATCTAATCTTTCGATCGAATTTTCAGAATACAGTATCAAATTTGTGAAATGATGTAATGTTCCAACTTATTACAGACAAATTCCGCACTCTCCCTGTCTGCACATTCAAAGATCCCTGCTTGCTCCAAATGACCACACAGTGCAAATGATTCTTTATTAATAGAATTTGTAAAGATCCAGTGTGACAATTAACATTCTTTGAAGTTGACGCAAAAGCCTCCAGAGAGAATTTTAGACTCATGAGATGCTGTAAATTCTTACTGTTACTTAGTAAACAGGTTCAGTTAACCAATTGGGCGTCAACACCCATTAAACCACAGTGGTATTGTACATTGTCCACATTTATGAACAGTTTGAATAACATCTGTGGAGTTTTTGCTGTAAAGGTTTTTTTTACACGAAGGCATATTGGCTCATTTGTCAGCACTGCTGCCTCACAGCGCCATGGAACTGAGTCTTTAGTGACGATGTGGAGTTTTCATATTCTACCTGTGTCTGTGAGGGTTTCTGCCTAGTGATCTGTTTTTCTCCAACAGTTCAAAGATCTGAAGATTAGGTTAGTTAGCCATGGTACATGTTTTGGACTGGGTCTGGTCAGGAGGTTTTCAGAGGGTCAGTGTTCGTGGGCCGAATGGCCTCCTTTGTAACGGCCTAGAAGTAAGTTGAAAACATGGTCGCTAGGTTAATTTTAGTTAACTCAAATGTCCGATACGGTTTAATAGGTACTTGCAGACGATATTCACAGTCAGATTGTCGTCTCCATATTGATATACTGGATAAGGATTGATTACCCCAGAAAAAAAAGTGAGAAGCGTTCATCTGCTTTCTGTAAGTAGACACTTCAAAACATGCAAGCATTCTTATAAGGAACACTTTTGTAAGGCTTAGACTCACCACTGTCTCACGTTTGTCATTTAGTAAAAATTGTAAGGAGTATGCTGATTCTGTAAAGGCAAGCCACAAATTATTGCGAAAAGGTTAGCTGCATTCATTGACTAAATGCTTACAGGCAATAAAGAAAATCTCAATGTGTTATTTGGAAAGATAAAGTAATAAATGTTGTAAACACGACTGTAAACAAAGACATCGGCCAGTTTGTTTTAAAAGAGGTCACAACTCAGACAGATAAAGTGGTAAAACTCAAGTGCAGATGCAAATAATTTAACAAGTTCTTACTTGCAACGATTATGACAAGAGTTGAAAGGAAAGATTACCAAATACAGAATAATGATGTGGTTGGTTTTGGAATCTGAACTTGGTTCATTAATGGCATGATAATTTTATAAATCATTGAATTCCACATTCATCGGTGAAATTCAAATAGTTGTTCCTTATGAGTAAAAGATAATTAGTTAGGAAAAGTGTTCAGAGTAGAAAAAGTAAAGATTTATTTAAAGATGAAACTTTAGTTTATAATCAAATTAACGGAATTTAAGCAGCACATTAGGCAAGAAAGTTTGGTTGGAAGTGAGAAAGATCGTTGTTTGATCTCTCAGGTTGAACTCATAAGGTCTTGTTCTCAATCTGTCAGCTATGTTATGGTAACTATATATTGGATTTCAGTTTAATGTCTGTATTACAACTAATAGAAAATAATATCCTGACCAGTCTTCCATTGAAAAGTAAGTACATAATTTGGAAAAATGATGAGATAAAACAACTCTTCAGGTTTTTGTAATTAATGTCGTGCAGCTGGTAAATTTCTGGAAAGAAGCAAAACTAAAAGAAGAAATTTGAAATCCTAAAGATGGGTGATGGAGATATCTAGTAGATATCATGAGATGACAGGAGGACCTATAGACGTCCATGGAGTTGACCGTAATGTATCGCATTTTACTGGATGGACGCATAGATTAACGGGACGTGGCTCACGATGACATCAATATGCATGCAATTATTGTAAAATGCAGCATTTCGCTAAGGAACTCAGACGGAATTGATCTCTGATCCTAGCTTTATTTAAGACGGCAAATATGTCCCATGAGAAAGCCTCATTTGGAGTGGTCACCAGTCTTTCCTACGTGTATGGTATTAAAACACTGAACAAGGATCTTTAGTGTTGAGCAACACAAGATTATTGCCTTTTCCGAGCCATCTGCCCATTAGGCGGCCAAATATTTTCTGTCTGTTCAATTCTCACCTGTTGTATGGCCAGCTCGTTGATCGTACTGTTCACATCACACTCAGTATCACAGATGTTCTGCAGTAAATTTAACGATTACTCCAAAACGAAAACGCAGGTAGCCAGTAATTGTTGCTGCATGCATGTACTTTACATATTATCAACACCAATGTCAATGAATTGCAACACAACATAGGAGGGGATTTTTACGAGTGCAACCTCTGCTGCAGTGAGTTCTCTCAGATTTATTTCAAGTCCCTGAATATTTTAGCTTGAGAGCAATTTAGAACAAGTATAACTGACAAGTAGTCATCCACCAATCACCGATCGAGAAGGTCACACTGATGCTTTCTATCAATGTTGCAGGTCTGTGAAAGTATCATTGAATTTTTTAGGACAGAAGGAGATCATTTGACACATCGTTTCTGTGCCATGCCCAGAAAGAGCAACCCAGCTCTTTCCATGATCTATCCTGGTCTCCGTAGCATTCTAAGCAATCCAATTTCGAGTATTGTTTCAGCTAACTTTGTAACTTCATTTGGCATCCACCTTCAAGAGTTTCCAAGCGACACAATTGAACTTCTAATAACTCTCTGAGGAAAGTAATTTTTATTTAGCTCTCTCATTTCACTATCATATCTTGCTGACAACCGTGAAATCATGATCCTTACTTGCAAATATTACAACTCATGGAAGTAGGCATTTTATTTATCCTGAAATAAATTGCATAATTTTGCAGCCCACAGTTCGGTCACCAGTTAATCGTATCTGTTTCAAGGAGAATGCATGCAATTTGTTTCATATTTCCTGTGTCTAACTCCTCATGTCATTTTCCTAGTCTTGTTTTGCGCTCTCACCACACCTTTTCACTTTACCGTTAAGAACATACTCAGACTGAACACAATGCATTACGAATGTGGTCGAATCAAAGTTGCGCAGACGTGAGGCATTACCTCTTTGATTTTATACTCTGTGCATATGTTTCCATATTCAACAATCCTACAAGCGTTCTTAAGAGCTGTTCCAACTTGATTGGAGTCCTTTATATATACGTGCACTTCAACCCCAAGATCGTTCTTTTCCTGTACTTACGTAAACGTTGCACTACTAATAAAGTGCACTTTCTCAATATTTTTTTGTGAGAAACGCATTACCTCACATTCCTCTCCATGTCCGTTGTTCAGCCAATTATCTGCCTTTTTGGCTGACATGCCAATTTCACTCTGAAGTCATTTAGCATAATCTTAACACTTGACTATTCTTTTTAGATTAGTACAGTATGAAAATCTGGAAATTTTGCACTCAGCACCGGTCTCTAAATCATTTATTTAATCGACAAAACAGATTCTGAACTGATCAGAGGAAGCGACAATTTTCCTTCGACTCCAATCTGAGAAATAGCAACCTATAACCGGCCAGTGCTTCCGAGCTTTTTGTCAACGTCTGATCCTTTTCTCCAATGAATGATCAAGTTTATTCAAATTTGCTAAAAGAAAACTGGCCAATTGGAAACTTATTAAATGTTTGCTACTGTACTCATCGCCTGCCAGTGTTACCTCACTGAACGGAATTTAAGAGGACTTGCGAACAAATCGTTTTTAAAACAGACCCGTATCGGGATACGAAAGTTACAAACTTAATGGCGCTAATGATAGAAACGCTTAAAACATTTAAGAGTGATTTAGTTTTGCAATTGCTACCTTAAGCCATATAATACAATGGGACATGTGCTGGAAAATGTAATTGCATCTGATCAGTGCAAACACAGTGCGCTCTATAGCTTTTTTCTCTGTGTGGTTGATCTCTATCATTCTATGACAAAGAAGCACCATCTTTTCATCTTGTTGAACGCATACTGACGAAACTTCAAATACTTCTGTCGATCTTTAGCTGAACTCTTTTGCACAGACACATAAAAACAAGCAAATGTAAACTCACTTGTCTGTTCCTAAAGAATTTTTTTATCTAAACATCTCGTTAGCCTCTTCAAAATTTAAAATGTTTCGCGACTTCACTTCAGAATTTTCCGAAACAGTACATAGGAATTGTCGCATACTCATCCTTCTCCTCTCACGAATGTGCGCCGGATTGATAAGGTAACTTGTCTTTCTTTAATTATTTATGTTTCTACAGACTCTAGGGAATTTAGAACAGGGGTGTTCGTCATTAGGGCAGCAGAATGTGAGAGGTACGGTCACCATTATCGTCCCTGCTGACTATAATCTACGGGAAAAGAAACCAAAACCATTTTCTTGAAAAATCACTTTGGGGAATGGAACTTGAGCTGGAGATAAATGCATTTAGGATAATTCGTGGTAGCGGAGAGGGCTATTAAAACGAGTACAGGGAGGTAGTCACATCTCAGGTGCAAGAAAGAGGCAAGTAGGTTACTGTCCAGGGATGGAAAGGGAACAAGCAGACAGTGCAGGAAATCCCTTTGGGCGTTCGCCTCCATAACAATTGTACGGTTTTGTATACTGTGGTGGGGGGGACTTATCATGATTATGCCAATGGGTACACGTCTCTGGCACAGAGTGTGCCCCTGTTGCTCAGAAGGGAAGGAAGCGATGAGCAGAGCATTAGTCTTTGTGGAATCCATAGTTCAGAGAACAGACAGAAGGTTCAATGGGACCGAAAGCTACTCATGGTTGGTGTGCTGCCTCCCATGTGCCAGGGTTCGTGATGTGGTGGATTGTGTTTTCTGGATCCTTGAGTCGGAGGGTTAGCAGCCCAATTCGTGGCCCATACAGGGACTAACGGCATAGGTAGGGAAAGGAAGTATGTTTTATAGCAGAAATTCATGGAGCTTTGGTGGAATCTTGGTGCGAGAGTAAACAGAGTTGTTATCTCTCTTCTCTTGCCCGTGCCAGAAAGGCGAGAAAGAGAGAGAGAGAGAGAGAGAGAGAGAGAGAGAGACAGAGAGACAGAGAGACAGAGAGAGAGAGAGAGGAGTTCAACACATGGCTACAAGATTGGAACAGGATGCAGGGTTTCGGATATCTGTATAATTATGGCTCGGTGTGAGGTGGTTGGAACTCTTACAAACAGGAAAGTGTGCACCTGAACCAAAGCTTTACCAAATCCTGGACGAGGGGAAGTTTGCTAATGCTATTCAGGTAGCTTTAAACTTATTCAACGCGGGATATGGGGGGGGGGGGGCACTAATTTGTAGTTCCAGTGTACAGGAGATTGAGAGTAGTGCGGTCAGAAATAAGATTTGCTGGTCCCAGGAGATCACGGCCAAGATGGAAGGAGGTTTGCATTGTGCTAACTTCAACACCAGGAGCATCCGGAATAATTTGGGTGAACTTGCTGTATATGTTGCTACGTGTGATTTCGATGTTGTGGCCATTTCGGAGACATAAATAGAGCAGGGAATTTGAAGCTTCCCTTGGAACAGAGAAGATCGTCAAATTCTGTTCGGGCGGGGGGAGAAGTGTGGCATTGGTGATGAAGGACAGTACTACGCTAGCACAAAGTAGGTTGTGGACTTATCTTCTGAGGTAACATGGGCTGAGGTCAGAAAAAGGGAATGAGAGATAACCCTGTTCATAGTTTTCCATAGGCGTCTGAATCATTTGAGAGATGTACAGGAAAGGATTGCAAACATAATTCTGGATAGGTGCAAAATATACAGTGTAGTTATAATAGCAGACTTTATCTATCCAAATATTGACTGCAAATACGATAGTTCCAGTAATTTACATGGGCTTGTTCTTGTCCAATTGTGTGGAGGAGAGATCCATGACATAAAATGTAGACAAGGCAACAAGTGGCGAGCCTACATTAGATTTGGTACTGAACAATGAACCAGGCCACGTGTTAGATTTGAATGTAGGTGAGCAGTTTGGCAATGGTGACCAGAATTTGATTATGCTTATTATAGGAATGCAAAAGGATATACGTACAACGCAAGGTAATTCTGATGTGATTCGACAAGATCTAAAATACATACGATGGGGAAGGAAACTGAAGGAATTGGGCACAATACAAATTTGGAGTTTATAGAGGCTACAGATACTGCGTGTCCTTGATAGGTATTTACCGAACAGGCAGGGAGGATGTGCGCGAGCGAATGGGCCATGGTATACAAAAGAAGTTGAATCCCTTGGCAAGAGAAAGAAGAAGGCTTATGTTTGGATAAGAAGCGAAGGCTCATGTAAGGGTCTTGAGAGGTACAAGTTGGGAAGACAAGACTGGAAGAGAGAGTTCAGAAAAGTCAGGAGGGGACACAAAAGGTCATTGGCATGTTGGATCAAGGAAAACTCAAAAGCTTTCCATCAGTATATCCGGAATAAAAGAAAGACGAGAGAAAAAAATAGGCCAATCAAAACAATAGTGGGAAATTTTGCGTGGAGTATGAGGAGATAGGTTAATTTCTAAATGAATATTTGTCTTAAGATATTCGCAATAGAAAACGATAATGTTGTAGAGAAGAATACTGAGATACAGGCTACTAGCCGTGGTGGGGTTGACATTCACAGGCAGGAATTATTCCTAGTTCTGGAAAGTGTGAAAATAGACAAGTCCCCTGGGCCGAATGGGATTGTACCTTGCTTTCTCTGGGAAACCAACGAGGAGATTGCAGAGACTTTGGGTTTAATCGTTACGTCGACATTGTCTACAGTAATAGTGCCAGAAGACTGGAGGATAACAAACGTTCTCTACTTCTTCAAGAAGAAGAGATAACTCTGGTGATTATAAAGCAATGAGCCCTGTATCAGCTTTGGGTAAAGTGTTTGAAAAGTTTATGTGAGATAAGATTTATATTCATCTCGAGAGGAACAAGTTGTTGGGGAGAGTCAACGCGGTGTTTTGAAGTGTAAGCTCTGTTTCACAAAAGTTATTAAGTTCTTTGAGAAAGTCATCAAACAGGTGGATGATGGTAAAGCAGTTGAAGAATATATGGATTTCAGCATGGCCTTTGATAAGGTTTGCAATGCTAGGCTATTGCATAAATTCGGATGCATAGAACTGAGTGTGATTAACCGATCTAGAGCAGAAGTTGGCTAACAGAAAGAAGACGGAGGGTGGCGGTTGAAGGGAAATTTTCATCCTGGAGTTCCGTTACTGGTAGTATACCGCAGGGATCAGTTTTGAGTCCACTATTGTTTGGCATTTTAATAACGCACATTGATGAGGGCGTCGAAGGATGGATTCGTACATTTGCTGATGACGCTATGGTCGGTCAAGCTGTAGGTAATGCTGAAGGATTTTGAAGTATGCAGAGAGATATAGATAAGCTGCAGAGCTGGACTGGGAGATGGAAAATGGAGTCGAATGCGGAGAAGTGTGAGGTGATCAACGTTCGATGAAGAAACATGAAAAAAGAGTACTTGGCTAATTGTAATATTCGCGGAAGTGTGGATGAGCCAAGCAATCTCGATGTGTATGTACATAGATCACTGAAAGTTGTTTCCTAGTGTGACACTGTTGCTCGAAGGCATATGGAGTGTTAGTTTATATTGATCATGGGATTGAGTTTCGGAGCCACGCGGTCATGCTGCAACTTACAAAATAACTTGTGCATTTGCACTTGGACTATTATGTACAGTTCTGGTCACACACATCAGCGGAAGGATGTGGAAACTTCGGAAATGTTTCAGATGAGATTCACTGGAATGTTGCCTGATGTGGAGGGAAATGCTGAGAAATACGTGGCTATTTTTTCGTTAGGGAAAAGAAGGTTGAGGGATGTCTTAATTGAGACATTTAACATAAACAGAGGGTAAGATAGGTTAGAGAGAGAGAGAGCCCTTTCTTTTCCCTCGGATGGTGATAGCTAATACGAGGCGATATCGTTTTAAATTGAGGGGTGAGAGATATAAGGCAGATGCCAGAGGTAGTTTCTTTACTCACCATGCACACGGGGCGTGGGAGGCATTACTTGCAAAAGTAGTGGACTCCCTACTTTAAGGACATTTTAATGATCATTGGATAGCCATAGGGATGAACGTGGAATAATCTAAGGCGGATGTACCTTAGATTAGATCGATAGGTCGGCAAAATATTGAGGACCGAAATGCCTGCACTGCGCTGTAATGTTCAATGTTCTGTTTTCTATAGATTATTTCTCAGGTTTTCGCCTCTTCTGCCAGATGTAAAGGCTTACCTTGAGGCGATTTCTGTTTGAAATGGATTTTATTGTATCTCTGTGAAAATCAGTGACAAACAATGCGGTGATTTTCTTTTTAAGTTCGCATAAATGGGCCTTCACACACTAAGAATGGTTCTCATGTTAAATGTTAGAAATAAACCAAAGAGAGTTCTTGTTAAGATGGTGACTGAACTTCCTGGGGATTCATATCTCTCAATTGTAGGAGAAAAGGTCTGATTATTATTTTGAGTGCTACAATCCATCTTGCATCAAAGAAGCTGAGAGCTATCGAGATGTTCAGTACAGAAAGAAACCCTTTGGTCCAATTGTCAAGGCCGATCAGATATCCAAAATCAATCACGTCAAATTTGTAAGTACTTGACCCACATCCCTTTAAAACCTCTATTCAAAACTTGATTCAGATGACTTTTAAATGTTATATCTGTACCACCTCCAGCTCTTCCTTTTGCAGCTCAGTCCACACTCGCGACATTACCTGCGTGAAAATATTGTCCTTTATGCCAATATTTAATAATTCCAGACTGACCCTCAACCTATGCCGTCGAATTCTGGACTTTCTCAATCCAGGGAAAGGACATTGTGTTTTACCATATCCATGCTTCTCATGATTTTATAAATCTTCATAATGTCAGACCTGAACCTGGGAAGCTCCAGGGAAGATAGACCACATTCTATTAAGCCTGTCAAGATCACTTGAACTGGATAAAACTTTCAAGTTTCAAAATATCTTCCAATAGGACGGAGAAAATAATTGCCCGTAGTATTCCAAAAGTTGACTAAGCAATGCTCTGGACAGCCAAAACACGACCTCCCAACTTCTATACTCAATGAACTGACAAGGAGTGAGTATCATGAAAAGAAAATGAGCACGGAAAGGTTTTGTGATAGAGGAACAAGCACAAGTAGTGCATCACAATGGGCGCAGGGGATAACTAACGGAGTACATGGACAGAGGAAAAGTAAGTGAACAGAAGTAATAGAATTCATAGTTTCAACTTTGTTGATTAATTGGAATAAATTGTTGTATTTCTTATGGAATTTGCCAAAGATACAGTAAACTTTAAACATTTGTAGGCATTCTTTCATGTTTGTTATGTTGTCAAGATGTCACCGTTTGGAAAATATTGTATTTTTCCAACACGATATGACAAACTGCTTAATTTCCATCAGTATTTAAATTTCGTTACCATTCTATGATATGATGCTTTGGAGAATTCGTGAGTTCAGACCAAAAGAGGCATTTTTAAAATATTGTTGCGCCTTCAGGAAGGGTGCCCTGAGATCAATTTTGAAAGTTCATACATCATTAAAGTAAGAAACAATTTTGATTTTAGGATTTCGTTTCTTATGCAGTTCAAATTCTTGAGAACTTTGGTCAATGGATATCTAGGAGAAAGTGAGGACTGCAGATGCTGGGGATCAAAGCTTAAAAATGTGTTGCTGGAAAAGCGCAGCAGGTCAGGCAGCATCAAAGGTGAAAGCGAATCGATGTTTTGGGCATAAGCCCTTCTTCAGGAATGAGGAGGGTGTGCCAAGCAGGCTAAGAGGATGTCTAGAAGCTAGTATGAATGAGGAGGAAGCTGCGCATGAGACAGATGCAAGTAACATCAATGATTGGGGATGCATCTTGGAGCCTAAGTAAGGGAGCATTATGATTATGGTTTTGATGCCGCAATTTTGATGCTAAGTTACATTCTGACAAGAACCATGTGCCGTCGAATGTAAATTGTTTTCAAATTAATGTTATTCAAATTAATTATAAAGCCTTATTTAACCGTTTGGTGTTTATGTAAAAAACTGAGCATGGAAGCAGGCTATTCACTCAGTCATGCCTGTGCTGGCATTCAGTCTTAATATCCACCAGCACACTGGGTCGTGGTTAGCACTGCTACCTCACAACGCCACGGACCCGGGTTCCAGGTGAGACTCGGGCAACTGGCTGTGTCGTGTTTGCACATTTTTTTCTGGCTCTGTGTGGGTTTTCGCTGTGTGCTCCAGTTTCCTCCCACCATACAAGATGTGCAAGTTTGATGAATTTGTTATGATACATTGCCCATTGTGTTACACGGTGTATAGGTTAGGTACATTAGTCAGGAGTAAATATTGCTTTGACGTGGGTTATACTGTGAGGAATCAGTGTGGACGTGTTGGGCCGAAGGGCCTGTTTTAAAACTGTAGGGATTCTATTCTTTCCTCCATTTTGCTGAATTTTATTTTCTTTCAGGTCATGGTTTCAATTCTTCTGCATGTTGGTATTGAATCCTTCTCACAGTATAATCTGCATCACAATGATTGTTCTCAGCAGAATTTTTTCATGATAACGCTTCTAATTCTTCTGTCAGTCACCTTAAGTTTGTGTCTTCTGTTTACGATCCTTTCAGCCACTGAAAGCAATTGCCCTTTACTTAATTTGGCCTCACACGTCATGATTTTAAACTCGTCTCTCAAAACTCTGTTGAGCTTTTACTGCTGGAAGAAAACCAACGCAAATTCCCAAATAAAACAAAATGCTTATGATGTAAATCAGAAACACAGTGCTGGACAGACTCATCAAGTTTCACAGCCTTTGCGATGTACAATTGAACTTAAAACGAGAACTGCCTTTCTTTTTTTCACAAATGTGTCCAGATCGTCTCATATTTTCCCCAGTATTTTGTGCTTTTACACCAAATTCCTCAAACCCTCTCTCATTACAACAATTCTGGAAACCAATCTAAACAATCTCTTCCACACCTGCTTCCATGCCTTTATCCTTGCTGAAAAGTCATCTGCAGCTGGAGCTCCGCTAATTGCTGCATGTGTTTAGTGCCTTTCGGTCTATGTCTCAATTTGTACATCTTCTGCTCTGAACCATGTTATACTGTTGAAAGATATGATCAGGAAGATCACTAATTCTTGAACATTGCATTGCTTTAGCTTTCATTTTGATAGAGAAAATCATATTCCCTTCAATGTCCGACTAGTCTGCGTTGAATTTCATCTCCCATGTTTATTAATTTCATTAGCTTGTCTGTGTTCTCTTGAGTCTATTACTGTCTTTCTTTCCGTTAAATATATTTTGAACTTTGCAGATTTGACGTGTCCGGCACGGGAAATCAAGTCCACTGTTCTCAGTGTTATTGTAAACGTGAACAATTGATTAAACTCCCAAGACGTCCTATTTCAGTTAACTGTCTAAGTCAGGTTCCAATCATGTTCGCATCAGTTTATTTCTTTAATCAGTTACGAGCAAAAAAAACACTGGTCAATATTAGCATACCGTCTTAAGCAATGAAGCAAATATAGAACATGCTGGAGATGCTAATTAGGTATGACGCATCTGTGCAGATAGAAATAGTTAACAATTCGAAATATCTTTCAGGTTCATTGTTCATTTCAAATGCCAACATCTGCAGTGTTATGTCTTAATTTGAGCTTTAACCAGTAGCAAGAAAGAAATATGATTTGCTGACTTAGAATTCCTTACTCTGATCTTGCCTTTCTAAAAGAAAACAGTCCCATAGACACATAAGCAGATGCACAACCAACATATATCTTACAGGTATGGAAGTAATGAGGAAGTCTGTGAAGTGCGCAAGAATTCCTGCATCGACTACAGGCATTTAATAATTGTTTTCATCCGTTTTCCTTCGAGATCATTTGAGGCTGTGGAGTCGACAATTCTCACTTTTCCTTGCATTGCCTTTGGTTCCAATCTTTCAATATCTCTGAAGGTAACTTTTGCCCTTTCAAATTGAAGAAGAGAATTTACAGAGATGAAGAGAGAAGGTATGTAGCTCTCAGAATTTTCTTCTCTTTCTTGTTTCTCAGAAGAAAGAGAGAGAGAGAGATTTATTTCCTTACGCCACAAGTCCCCCAACTCTTACAAAAACGCACTGACAAATAAAGGCAAGCATAGCATACGATATTTTTCTGTGACTCCAAGTCCAAGGAATTATAAACATGAATTCCAGGATCAGTTTGTTCAGCAACACTCGCCACAACTGATCATTAAGTGTATACGTCCTGCTGTTATTTACCTTTCAAAAATGCAGCACTTCACCTTATCTAAATTAAACTACATAGAAAAATAACATTGTAGAAATGGACCATTTGGCCCAATAAGTTCACACCGACACTTCAAAGAGAAATTCACCAAGACCAATTCCATAAATTTACCCCTGACTTCGTACGACAATTTTACCTAGCCAGCACATCTTTGGATTTTGCAAGGAATTCGGCATACCCGGAGAATACCCATCCCAACACGGGGACAATATGCAAACTCCATACAGACAGTCGCCCGATTCCTTGAAGGTATGAGGCAGCAGTGTTAACCAGTGAACGACAAGCCATCCAGCGTCCATCCCTTGGCTGATTGAACTATCTGTTCAAGAAACCTCTCTGCTCTGACGTAAACTTCTTCCAGACACCTTCAATTGTGTTTTTACTTACAAACGTAATAATTATGCTGCCAATGTTCACATCCAAATAATTTATATATATGATTCAAAGCAGTTTGCCAAGCGTCGATCCTTATGGGGGTTCACTCGTTATCAGCGTCTAGGCTGAAAAGCATCCTTCATCACCACATTCTGTCTCCTAGCTTCTTACCAATTTTTAATCCAAATAGATATTTCGCCCTTTTCACTATGTGATCTACCTTGTTAAACAGACAATTATGAGGAACCTTGTCGAACTCCTTCCTGAAGTCCATCTAGATCATGCCCACCGCTATGCCCTCAACAATCCTCTTAGTTGCGTCTTCAAAAAACTCAATGAATGAAACGCGATTTGCCACGTACAAAGACATGTTGATGATCTCTAATCAGTCAATGTCTTTTGAAACACAGGTAAATTCTGCCAGTCAGGATTCCCTCCAACAATTTACTCAACACCTCCGTCACTCTGACTGGTCTATCTTTGGTTTTTCCTTGCCACCTCCTTTGAAAGGTGGCATAATGTTAACCTAGGTCCAGTTTTACATCACTTTACCTGTGGTTGTCAATGATGCAAATATCCTAGCAAGTGTCCCAACAAACCCTTCCTTAGTTTCCAACAGAGCTCCAGGCTACACCTGGTGAGGTGGAGGGGAGTTATTCACCTTTATACATTGTAAGTCGAACAGCGCCCCAACCTCTGTAATATCGACATGTTTTAAGATGTTGTAATTGAATTCCCCAAGTTCGGTATTCTCCATATCCCTCCGCATCATGAAATCGTAAGGCAAAATACTCTTTTAGTATTTTCCTCTATCTCTTGTGGTTACACAAATATACATCAAAGCTGATCTTTAAGAGGCCCTATACTCTCCTAGTTACCTTTGTTTCTCTTTATGACTGTGGACAATCCGTTTGGATTTTCTGTTATCCTAATTATCAAAGTTGTCTCATGTTCCATTTTGCGCTCCTGATTTCCCTCTTATGTATACTTCTACCGTCTTGGTAAACTTCTGGACATTTGCACAATCTCTGCTGTATGAACTTGACATATGTTTTCTTCTTTTTCTTGAGAAAAATCTCAGTTTCTCTATTCATCCAACATTCCCTGCAACTGTCGGTCTTGTCATTCATCCCAACAACAACATACTGTCACTGGACGCTTGTTAATTCAGTTTTGTAGGTTTGTTCAAGTAGAAATGGAATTATTGTTGGGAATATTATGAATTGAACATATCATATATCTGATTGTATCAGAACGTCCTTGACATTAAAAGTCAGTGACGTTATAAAACCGATTATCCTGCACCTAATAAGATTTTTTCGCATTGTGGCAATACTTTGGTTTTCGATTCTTTGTCAGAAATGATTCAGAAGTTGATTTAAATTCACAGTCCTCCGAATTGAACTCATGCATTCATGATTAGAACTTGATCTTCAATGCACTAACAGTCTTTAGCATTGTGGCATCGGCTCCTCCTCTGGCAAGATTTTTGTTTTGATATTTTTCACATTATGAATTAAAATAAAGAATTAAGACAAGTTTTCATTGAAAATGTCTAATGGATTTTTTACATATCAATGTAAGTCAACAACCGCTGGTCGCAGTTCGATTGAAATGATATTTTGATATCTTTGATAGATTGTCGTCTCAGAATTAATAAAACTTTGGGATAGGTCATTACTTTTCCTCCCCAAGGATATATCAGCGCTTATTCTGATACTATCGGCCACATGTCCCACTGAAATTCCATGCAATTTCACCATGAGCAGCCTCTGACACAGGCCATCTGAAGCTATCAAGAAAATCTTTCCCATATGGTTTGACTTTTGATCGCAATCAAATGGTGATGATGTCCCTTGCCACCACACGTACAATCGCAGCTTCTTTAATATGCTCAACGAAGCCAGCTTTTGTGATAATTAATATATTCGGTCCCAGTACACGTGTCTCCAGGGCTGCATGCCTGAGTTTGAGGCTTTTACTTTTGGAATCAGTGAAAATATTTAAATAGAGTTTCTGAACTTGTTCATCCCAGTATGAGGAAACTGCCCACATTTGATTTGCCTTGCATTTTAGTTTTAGAAATTAACAGGTGAATTGTCAAAGCAAGTGTGGGTTATTCCAAATCCGACTGAAGAAAGTTGGACATGGTTGTGCTTTTCGAAGGTATTAAGTTAAATACTGTGTACGAGAAACGAGATTCGAGAGTTCCCGGAAATAGTTCTTTAAGATGTTACAGGTAGATGCCGAAAATAATACAAGTTTAAAATCACACAACACCAGGTCATAATCCAACAGGTTTATTTGGAAGCACAAGCTTTCTGAGCGCTGCTCCTTAATCAACTGGTGTTGCAGAGAGCAATATTGTAAGACACAGAACTTAAACAAAGGTTTACAGTGTGATGGAAGTGCAAATATATATTGAAAATGACAAGTATGCTTGTTATGTCTCTCATCTTTTATAATGACCATGTTGGTTTCAGTTCTTTGATATGTAAATCGCAATGTATATATACACACGGATTTACACAATCTTACATGGATTCATGCAGTTTTGAACAAAGTAAAATATACTTCTGAATGTACAAATTCACCCCACAAAACTGTATGTATATGTGTGCACGTGGGTGTGTGTATGCCGGAGATTATGAGTGTCTGTGAGAGAATGTGCATGTGAGTGTAAAGGGTTATAAGTCTGTAAGAGGGTGTGTTTGGTGGTGCATGTGTGAGCGTATGAGAGAGGGTCTGCCTGCCTCTGTGTGTCTCGAGGAAGGTGGGCGTGTAGGAATGTCTGTGCGTGTGTTTGTGTGCATGTGCGTGTATCTGTATGTGTTTTGTGTGTATCCGTCTGTTTGTGTGCTTTTATAGTGCAATGGGGCCACCTATCGTGTGACATGAACCCAAGTTCCCATTTGATGTCACCTTATGGGTACCGAACTTGGTTATCATACTCTGCTTGCCCACTTTTCGTTGTTGCCTGTCCCGAAGTCCGCCTTACAGGACGGTCACCCGAAGTTCTGAGGTCTAATGTCCCGGACCGCTGAAGTGTTTCCCGACGAGGCGGGAACACTCCTATCTGCAAATTGTTGTGCCGTGTCCATTTATCCATTGCAGTTGACTTCGCTTGGTCTCGCCAATGTACCTTGCCTCAGACCATCCTTACCTACGGCGTATGAGACAGACAACGTTGGCATAATCGCATGTGTACCTGCCAAGTACATGGTCAGAGGTGGCTCCAAGCGTATTGGTGGTATCCTTGACAACATTCTGACACGTCTTGCAGGGTATACCATGACAAATTTGTTTGGTATTGTCGGGAATGCCGGACAGTTTGCTGCGACCAATGATCTGTTTTAGGTTTGATGGTTGTTTAAAGGCAAGAAGTGGATGTATGTTGGAGGTCTTGGCTAGATGCTCATCCTCATTGATAATATGTTGCAAGCTGCGAAGATAAATGCGTAATTTGTGGGATCTTGGAATGTACTGGAAAACGAAGGTTACTTTGTCTGTTGAAGCTCGTGTCTGTCTCCTGTGGAGGACATTACTGTTCCTCGCTGTGGAACTTCGGAGCTGATGAGAGATGAGTTGAGCATCGTTTCCCGTTTTTATGAGGGCATCTCCATAAACCACCCGCCCCCCTCCACCACACCTGAGTACTTCCAAGTGTCGGTCAAGATCCACCTCCCTGTGCAGACCCTATGTCCTCATAGAGCTTGTCAAAGGGGATTTTTATTTTAATATGTTTCAGGTGGAAGCTGAAGGAGAGTTGCATCATAAGGTTCTCTGCGCATTTGCAGGAGAGTGAGGTGCGGTAGAGTTTTCTTGAGAATATAGTTTGAAAAAATATCTTTGCTATTTATATGTGAAATAACTGAAACGAACATGGCCATTCTAAAAAGTGAGAAACTTAATAAACAATCCAGGCAGTTTTTCAATATATAATTTTCGTTACAACACACTGCAAACTTTTGCTGTACATTGTGTGTCTTACAATATTATTCTCCATAACCGTGTGATGAAGGAGCAGCCCTCAGAAAGCTAGTGCTTCCAAATTAACCTATTTTTCTATAACGTGGTGTGTGATTTTTAACTTTGTACACCCCAGTCCAACACCTGCGTCTCCAAATTATGAAAACATTCAAGAGTGCTCATGGAATTCCTACCTTTTTACAGCTTTAAATTAAGGGGTGGTAGGTATAGGATTTATGTTAGGGGTAGATTCTTTACTCAGCGAGACGTGAGTTCATGGAATGCCCTGCTAGTAACAGTGGTGGACTCTCCCTCTTTATGGGCATTTAAACGGCATTGGATCGGCATATGGAGGAAAGTGAGCATGTGTAGTTTAGGTGGGCTTCGATTGGGGCAACATCGAGGGCCGAAGGCCCTGTACTGCGCTGTATCTTTCTATGTTCTATGTTCTAAAAGGGCTGGTGAAGAACGATACGTATGTTACTCGGCAATCAGGCATCACCTGTAGTATTGTGAGCAGATTTGAGCACCACAACTCAGGAAACAATTTTCGTGCTGGAAAGAGTTCAATGCAGGTTAAAGCCTTTTTTTTTAACTATGGTGGTTGTCTAATCGACATCTTCACGGTATTAGCAGTTAAAGCCAGATTTGATTAAGATAAGCTGTTTCCACTGGTTTAAGATGATAGATTCCGGGTGCAAAGTCTAAATAAACAAAGTCTCAGCAGGTCTGGGCCTATCGGTGGACAGAAAACAGAATTAACGTTTCGGGTCCACTGCTTCTTTTGTCTTTATTTTGCATTTTGAAATTCCGCAGTCATTTCAATTGTTTGGAAGCATCTAAGAATTAGGTTGAAAAGAGATGCTAGAAAGAAATTTGATACACATTACGGTGTGAAGGTTGGGACTTCTAATCCACAGACTGGAGTCGATGGTCATTAAATTGTTAAGTTTAAATCTGAAGCACACAGTTATGTATTAAACTAACATGTCATGCACATGGAGTTAGGACACATGAATGCATTGAATAGGATCAACGGAATGAATGGCCTAATCGTGTTCCAATATCAGGAAAAAATGGAAAGACTTCACGGTGGACTTTAGTCTCTACGTGATGACTTAGTCTCTGGGCTGGAATTTTAACTCTTGCACTTCTGATTCACTGATGACCCTGTCACCAACTATTCAATATCACTATCAGGTACACACACTTCTTAGTTCGCCAGTGCAAACAGATAATACAACAGAGGACAGAAAGAGGAAATGAAAGCAAACAACGAAAATATGTTCAAGGTCATTCTCCACACTTCAGGGTATCGTATCTTTACGTCCTTTATGACACTTTATGACAGATGCAGAGAATTGCAAGTCTTTTGAAGGATAATAGTTTGATTTTCTTGCTTTGGCTTTCGTCAATATTATATGATTAATTCTTATATAGAATTTGAATCAAGGCAGTACAGCTTAATAAGAAATGTTCCAAATCACCGTAATGACTGTAAGAAATTTCTTGTGGTCGCACACTTATAAAATCATGCTCTATTCAAACACAAACTTTATTCGAACTCACCCATGCCGACTATGCTCCCAACCTGAAATACTCCCACCTGCCCGATCTTGGCCTTAATCCTTCCAAACCTTACTTTTTCACTAACTTATCGAAATGCATTTCAAATGTTGTAACTGTGAGTGTATCCACCAAATTCTCTGACAGTTCATTCCACACACGATCCACTCTTCTTCTTAATAACTTGCCTCATCATTTTGAACTCCTCCATCCTCGGAAAAGGGTGCACTCTGTCTCCCTGCCCTGCTGTGTCTGACTCTGCTCTGTCGACATGCTTATCCCTGTCTGACTGCGTGCCGTGTAACTGCTCCTTTCTGTCTGACTGCGATATCTACAGCTGATCCTCCCTGTCCAACTCTGCTGCCTCTTCCTATTCGTCCATCTGGCTGTGTGTTCTGAACCCAACGATTAAGTGACTGTTACAGTATAATATTGTTATCATCAGATTTCATCGATAGTTTCTCTCCTGAATGCAAAGTCAGTTTCGTCTCAATATCATACCAAACCTGCCTCATTAGCAACTTCACTTCACAAGACTCACACCTATGGACTTTAAGAAGAAGCACAGATAATTTACCCAGTCGGCACTTCAAGCTGAAAGTTTTGGCATTTCTTTCTTTTCATTGATGTGGCAGGCTGTCCTGTTATTGAGGGTCGAGAGATTTGTGGGTCGACCACTATTCATGACCGACATGGCAGGACTGAAGAACTTAAATCTGTTCTGAGTGTTGTGAGACCTCTTTCCTCTGCCCATCGCTTGCTGCTCATAGTGGTTGCCACTCATGCAGCGCTTTGTTAATCTTCATGTCGCCAGGGTCAAGTTTGGTACACAAGGTTCCCAGAGCTGCGGGAATTTCTTTTGGACCACAATGGAGACAGAGATTTCATCCCATGTAAGTGTTAATGACTTATTTAGGAAGGAGGATCTGGTACATTACAAAGATTCCAGGCAATGAGAAATCAGATCGTAAATTAACCCATGTAAAACTATATTCTCCGAATCACTGAAATTCCCAAATATTCAAAAGAATAAAAGCAAATGCCTTGGGTAATTGAACTTCAGGCTGGGCAACTGGTTCAGGCGGGCGGGCAACATGTTTGAATGAACTAAATTAAGGCTAATGTGAATTTTGTTGGAACAAATAGATTTTGCAGTAAATGTAAGTTTCATATTAAATCACAGATTTAATCAGACAGCATGAAAACAGATTCTTCATTAAAACTAGTCCATGCTGACACGAAACCCAAACTAAACTAACCACACCTGCTTAATTTTGGTTCATATTCCTGCAAATAGCTCTTCTAAATATTCCTTTACAAACACCTCTCAAACACTACAACTGGACCTACTCCACCAGTTCCTCTGCAAAAACATGTCACACACAATCCACTCTCTGCTTACAAAAAAATGCCACCATTCCATTTTTTTTTAGATTTCTCCTCCTACTTTAAAAATATACCTCTAATCTTTAATCACTCTACCCGAAGGGTAAAAAAAGTCACTATAATTCATGCTATCTCTTCTTCACATCATGTTATGAACCTCTATATGGTCACCACTCATGCTTCTATGCTCCAGACAAAAGGACAATACAAGTTCCTGGTTTATTCAGCTTCTTCTTCTAACTCAAATCCTCCCATACATTAAACATCAGAATAAAACTTTAGTGAGCCCTCTCCAGCTTAGTCATACCGTTTGTATAACAGGGATACCAGAACTGTATTTCAAAGAAAGCATCACCAAAGTCCTGTACGAGCACTGACAGGTGTGAGTAATGAAAACCAGCAAAGCTTTTTCAACAAATTCAGCAGTATGTGAGTCATATTCAAAGTATTATGAACTATTCGAACGGTCTATTCTACAGCACTGCCGAAGGGTCAATTGTTCATTGCGTAAGTATTGCCTTTGTTGCTTTAACAAAATGCAATATCCATTTCTCCAAATTATATTCCTTTTGCCTCTTTTCAGCCCAATGACTCAATGAATCACAATCGCTTCATAATTTTACATAACTTATTGACTGTCCGCTATACAACCAATCCTGGTGTAATCTATAAAATTACTAAACATGCATTCCATTAACGCATTAAATACTTATAAAAATGACAAACATAAGTGCGCAAAATATTGATCCTTGTCAGACCCCGCAGGCCACAGGCCTCCAGTCTGGAAAAAAAAAATCCTCCTCCGCCATTGTCTGTCTCCTGTGGTTAAGCCAATTTTGGATCCAATGACAAGCTAACACTGAACCTCAGGTGTTCTATCTTTACCAATTATGTGGAACCTTTTCAACGTCTTTATTAAATTCCAAGTTTGCAAAGTCTATCGCTTTGCCTTCATCAACTTCTTGGTAACTTACTCAGGGTCTCTATCAAGTTTGTGAGACACGGTTTGCCTTTACCGAAACTATCCTAATTACCCCGAATCATTCCTTACTAAACCAAATGCGTATAAATTCTATCTTCCTGAATCATCTGCAGCAACTTGGCAAGCACAATGCTCAAACATACAGTAAAAAGTTCCCAGACGTCTCTTTACACCACCTCAGGAACAAAGGCACGGCATTACCCACTCTGCAATCATTCAGCAGCTTACTCATACTGATAGATGTTACAAGGATATGTGCAAGGGATCGCGAACTTCACACGAGGACCTCTGACACACCAGTTATGATCCCAGAGACTTATTCACTTTCCTATTTTAAATTATGTGAGAATATTTTTAGCTCGCGTTCTCGTTGTTGTGGTTCTGTTCGCTGAGCTGGGAATTTGCGTTTCAGACGTTTCGTCCCCTGTCTAGGTGACATCCTCAGTGCTTCGTCGCCTCCCGTGATGCACCTCTGTGCTCTTCCGTCCGCCATTTGTAGTGGTTTGAATCTGCCACTTCCGGTTTTCAGTTGCAGCTGTCCATTGCAGTGGTCGGTATATTGGGTCCAGGTCGATGTGCTTATTGACTGAATCTGTGGATGAGTGCTATGCCTCTAGGAATTCCCTTGCTGTTCTCAGTTTGGCTTGTCCTATATTAGTAGTGCTGGCCCAGTCGAATTCATGTTTCTTGTCATTTGTGTGTGTGGCTACTGAGGATAGCTGGTCGTGTCGTTTCGTGGCTAGTTGGTGATAGACCATTTACCAGCAGCAGAGCACAAGAAGGCAGCAACACAATAATTCTGGTCAAGGCTGAGCCCAGACAGCAGCACCAACCTTTTATCGGGAGCAGCACTACCTCACTGGCTCTTCATTGCAGGTCTTTATGCTCTCCAAATAACAGCAAGCGAGGCTCAGCTCCACTCCTCTCCTCCAAGTTATTCATATTCCTACCAACAGGCTTAAAATTCAATAGTGCATTCCCAACAATGCCTCTCAGTTCGGTAGAAGCAACACTTCGACTGTGCCAAAAAAGGATTTTAGTTCATCATTTCTCTTTGTGCTTAATAATCACGCTGTTCGGAAATGTTGTCACACTTGCTCCAGAGAGACTTGAACCGGGGTATCCTGGTTCAGGGTTAGGGAAATTGCCACTGTTTCACAAGAGGCATCTTTTATTCTGGATTTGACTGAGACTTCGGGTGAGGTTTCAGGTGATGGAATGATCATGAAAGTATAAACACGTGATACTCAGAGCAAATTGGCAACATTGATTCAATCTTGCCTCCGTGACAGCCAAAAATGTACAACATTTAGGGATAGCTGAACAATGGATTCATAGAGGTCTGCAGGGTGCATCAGTCCCTTTCGCTGAACTTGCCCATGTCACAAAAGTTTTACACTTTAAACCGGTTCTATTTAACAGCATGTGATCGATATCCCTCGATAATTATTCCATCCATGTACCTGCCTAAACGTTTCTTCAATGACAAAGTTCTTATTGCTTATATCACTACCTCTGGCAGCCCGTTCCAGACACTCCACACCCACCGTGTAAAACAATTGCTTCTCTACACACATTTTGGTATCTCTCGTCGGTCATCTTAAACCAATGCCATTTTGTTTTAAAGTCGACCACCATGGCGAAAAGCTGTGTGCTATTTACCTTATCTGACCAATTCGCAATTTTTCGTATTTTCCAGGGTCACCCGACAGTCTCTTGGCCGCATGTGAAAAAAGTCGCGGCGTCTCCTTCCAATGCAAATCTTGCAATCCAGGTACCATCCTGGTGAATCTTTTCTACACACTTTCCATTTTGATGATATCCTTCCCAGTGCACGGCGATCAGAACTGCATGCAGTATTACAAATGTGGCCTCACCAACATGTTGTACAGCTGTAATAAGACCTCCCAACTCCTTCAAACTGTGCTCTGACCAATGAAAGCATATATCCTGAACGAAACTTTAACTGGATGCTTATCAATATCCCGAGCTGTACGTCACAGTCAAAAGATCGGAAAACGGAGAGCTACAAACCTGCGCATACAGAAAACTAACGAACACTGACCAAATACTTAACTACACGAGGAGAAGCACCTACACAACATATTCAAGAAGAACGGATACTCAAAAAATACAGTCCGCAGATTCCTCAAGAACAAACCACAACAAGCAGACCAACCAGAACCAGGAACCCTAACCACCTTACCATACATCAAAGAAGTCTCAGAAATGACAGCCAGACTACTAAGACCCCTTGGAATCCTAGTAGTACACAAACCCACCAACACTCTCAAACAAAAACTAACAAACTTAAAAGACCCAGTAAAACCCATGGACAAAACCAATGTCGTCTACAAAATTCCATGCAAGGACTGCCACAAACACTCCGTAGGACAAACAGGAAGAAAGTTAGCCACCAGGATACACGAACATCAGCGAGCCACATAACGACACGACCCTCTCTCCCTCGTAGCCCTATACACGGAGGAAAAGAAAACACCATTTCGACTGGGACCACATAACTATCTTGGGACAGTCTAAGCAAAGACATGCCAGAGAATTCCTAGTGGCCTGGCACTCCAACCACAACGCCATAAACAAACATATAGATCTACATACCATCTGTCAACCCCTCCAAAAACGAACAGGGAATGACAACACCAAGAACCCCATCCGCGACAAACGTATAAATAGAAAACAGGAAACAAAGCATTGCTTAACTTGGAGGTCTCCACTGAGGATTTTACCTAGCCAGGTAATGAAACGTCTGAATATCAAACTTACAGCTCAGCGAGCAAACCTACTCACTAAAAGCCCAACTCTCTTCCATGTTGTCTTTCTGCCCTTCAGGTACTTGTAAAACCTCTTTGGATTCTACTTTCCCTTATCTGCCAAAAGGCATCCCGTGTCCCTTTGTTAAGACTCCTAAAGTCATACTCAAGAGATGTACAGCATGGAAACAGACGCTTCGGACCAACCTGTCCATCCCAACCAGATATCCAAACCCAATCTAGTCCCATCTGCCAGTACCTGGCCCATATCCTTCCAATCCCTTAATATTCATGTACCCATCCAAATGCCTCTTAAATATTGCAATTGTAACAACCTCCACCACATCCTCTGGCAGCTCATTCCATACACTTACCACCCTCTGCGTGAAATGGTTGCCCCTTTGGTAACTTTTGTATGTTTTCCCTCTCAACCTAAATCTATGCCCACTAGTTCTGGCTCCTCCACCCTAAAGGAAAAGACTTTGTCTATTTATCCTATCCATATTCATCATAATGTTTCTACGTGGTCACCCCTCAGCCTCCGACGTTCCAGGTAAAATAGCCCCAGAATGTTCATCCTCTCTCTCATCCTCCAAAACTGGCGACATCCTTGTAAACCTTTTCTGAACCCTTTCAAGTTCCACAACATCTTTCCGACAGGAAGGAGACCACAATTGCACGCAATATTCCAACAGTTGCCTTACCAATGTCCTGCACACCCACAACATGACCACCCAACTCCTGACAATTAAAATAAAACATTCCAAACGCCTTCTTCACGATCCCAACCAGCTGCGACTCCACTTTCAAGGAGCTATGAACCTGCATTGCCAGGTCTCTTTATTGAGCAACACTCCCTAGGACCTTACCATTAAGTGTATAAGTCCTGCTGAGATTCGTTTTCCCAAAAGGCAGCACCTGGCATTTATCTTAATTAAACTCAATCTGCCACTCCTCAGCCCATTAGCCCATCTGGTCATGATCCTGATGTAATCTGAGGTAACCCTCCTCACTGTCCACTCCACATCCAATTTTGGATTCATCTGCAAACTTACTAACTGTATCTCTTATGGTCGCATCCAAATCATTTATGTAAATGACAAAAGGTAGAGGACCCAGCACCGATCCTTGTGGCACTCTACTGGTCGCCGGCCTCCAGTCTGAAAAAAACAACCCTCCACCACCACCCTCTGAACTTTACCTTTGAGCCAGTTCTGTATCCAACTGTTTGGTTCTCCCTGTATTCCATGAGATCTAAACTTGCTAATCTCTGTTCAGTGTACCCCACCTCTATCCTCTTCAAAGAATTCACTTGATCCCAGCTGGCTAATTATGTAATATCCTTGCTCCTGTTCCAAGACCAACGTCACAATAACTTTCGTCATTCAACGTTGCGGACTTCTGCTAACTTACACCTTCATTCTAATAGGAATATGCTGACACTGTAGCCTCACTTCCGAATGACTTCCACTTATCAGAACTTTGTAAGTTCATGTCTAAGACCACCAAAAATTCACCTTGCCCTAATTTAGAACTTAAACTTGTGGACCTGACCTGTTATTTTGGATTGCTATTTTAAAACTCATGGAATTATACTCACTAGTCTGAAACTTGTTCACTCCTAAGAAGTTTTGTCCCTTGTCTTGCAGGACCATCTATAAACTGCATGAAAAATACTTCCTGAGCACATTTAGCACATTTTTTCCATCCACGTCCTTAGCACTATGGCAGTCCCAGTCGATGTTAATAAAGTTAAAATCCATGACAATTGCAACCTTATCATTTCCAGCTCCCTGCAATCTCCTTACATATTTTGACTTCCACCTCCCACTGACTATTGGTTGGAGGGATGGGGGCGGGGGGGGGGGTGGGGTTGTGGAGGCGTTGCAAGTGCAATGCGTTCAAAGAAATCTCTCCTCAAATTTACTTTTCACTGCCATCTATGCAGACTCAGCGAATGAAATGTCAAAAAATTATTCTCAGTCGGGCCATCATGTTCTGCCCAATGAAACACACAACTTCACATCTGTTCTTGTCTCCCTTTTCGTACTTCCTATAGCATTGGTTCATCGGAATATTGAGTTCCCAGTCCTGTCTCTAAGTCAGACATGTTTCTATGTAGTGTATAATATCCCAATCGCACATATCAGTCCATGCCCCGAGTCTATTTGCTTTACCATTCAGGTCTCTTGTAATGAAATGAACCAGACGTCCCCTGATTCCTGCCATGCACTTGTCTGCCCTGTATAATACTCGGATTACCAGCACTGACTTTAATATGTAACTTGCTGTCATTGACCATTGTACGATCCTAAATTTTCTCTTTTGTTGCTCCAATGGTTTTGATCCCAACTCCCTGCCTGACAGATGTAAACACTCGCGAGTGGCTCAAACAAACACTCTGCTAGGATGTTTGTCCCTCTCCATTTCAGTTGCAACTTCTCCGATTAGAACTTGTCACCTCTGCCCTAGAAGAGATCCTAATGACCCAAGAAACTGAATCCCTGTCACCTGCACCAGCTTTAAAGCTTCACATTTATCTCTTAAGTGCTCCTATTCCTACTCTTGCTATCACTTGAAACCGGATGTAGACCAGCAATTATTACACTTGAGGCGCATTTCAACCTTCTGCCTAACCCCTTATGATCGTTCTTCATAACCTCATCTCCTTTTTCAGCCTGCCCCTTAAGATTTCCGTGCAATTGCTCAGATATATTCATGACAATGATACCAAGGAGGCAACACTGCATCCTGGAATCTCAATTGCCGCCACAGAAACGTTCGGTTGTGCCCCTGTCTGCCGAGTCCCCGAATACTTATTCTACACTTGGACTTTGCCTTACACAGGTGTACTGCAGACCGAGTAGTGATATCACGTCTAAGCCGGTCTTGTGGTACTCCCTTGAGATGCTATTCCAGCCAACTGTATCAAAAATGGTATACCCAATCGAGATTGGAAAAGCCACAACAGACATCTGCCTTTTTTTTCCTGGCGGTTACCCGTCTACCTGACTGAACTACACGTGAGATCACCTCCCTGGTCTTCGTGTCAACCTCACTTTCTGCCCACTGTATGCCCCTCGCTGTGTTTAACTAGCTCTCTAACTGATCAATGCGCTCTGTAAGGTGCTGTAGAAATAGCCAGAGGGACGCAAGACTGCTCTCTGATATACCATGACTCTCAAGAGCACACTATAACCCAACTGACATATGTGCCCGTTTACAGTAAGATAAAAACAGAATCTTACCGTACCCTTACCTTGTTGCTGATTGCCCCTCCTCACTGAAGCCTCATATTCACCAAACCCCACCCTTCAAACTCCAGCACATTTCACCTGCAAAGCAGTCCATCAGAAAATGGCTGCTCCAAAAATGGTCGTTTCTAATTAGTTGTCTGCAATGGTCCCCTCAATTTCTTTTGTAAACTTCATAATTGTGAATTGATGCACCAGGTGACTGACAACTTTTCAGAAGACGTGAGACCTAATTCTTGTTTATGTCACAATTCCTTAAAGGCCTGTCCTTCCATACGTCCCATTGGGAACGTGTTCACTTATCTGAAGTGAATTTTTGGCCTTGTCAGTTGATTTATCTCGTTTAATTTAATAAACGCTGAAAGGAGATTTTTTACGGCAGCTTTGATTCGATCTCTGAACTGAGACTGAGTTATGACAAATGTATAAGTGTTTGTTAAGCAATTTGCATTAGATAGCATGAATCCATTTCTTGAAACATATATAAAGAACCATAATCAAAATAATTTTCGACGGTACAATAAAATAAACATATGTCAGCCAAAAAAGTATGTAACTTTTGGATATGGTGATGAGCAACATCACAGACCTCTTCCTGCTCTCAATTTCTGGGTCAGAGTGATTCACTCTTTTGCTTTGAAGCTTCAGTACCCGACGGGTACGATGAGATACTGTAATGTTTTTGACTGTTAGGGCATTGCAGAATAGAATAAAAGCGAATGGTAGAAACGGTATTAAAAGTGTATCAAATCAAACAAATACAACCCATCCAATCTCTGTATCATAGCTATTCTTCTGAGAACAGAACCACGGCACGTCGTCAATTATTTCAGATGGTTCTTATGTAAATTAGAAAGGAATGTTTCTTTTAAGCAGAACAGAATACCTATTGTAGCCAGAAGAACACCGGCAGTTCTTACGGTACACTGTTTATTTTTCACATTTTCGCAACAATTCATCACAAATCTATCAAAGATAAATGCAACAGTGAACCACACTGAACAGTCTCTGACTGTAAACATCAGGACACGATGCAAGCTACAGACAAGAGTGATGTCGAACGGAAACTAATGGCAATTAATCTGGAAGAAGTATGACCTCTGTGATAATGACCATCAGATCCGCCAAAGCCATGGCGACCTGACAGTGAGTAGTGTATTTGAATCGTCCACATTTTCCCTTATGCAGGATCACGATCGCCACTAAATTAACAGTAAAAGAAAAGATGAATTTGTGAGTTGGCCTTAATGAGTAACTACTTTACACTTCAGTACCCCGTCGGGTACTGAAGCTTCAATGCAAAAGAGTGAATCACTCTGACCCAGAAATCGAATTCGAAAACTGATTTATAGACTTTGAAACGTTACAGAGTCTGTAAACAGAAAATGCTTTTCTGAGTTTAAGCAAACACTGCCAGTAATCCTGATCCTCTGATACTGCCCGATATTCTGTGCTTTTCCTGCAGCGTACTCTTGACTCTGGTGTCCAGCAGCTGCAATCCTCAATTTCTTCTGCCAGTATATAGAATATACATCACCTGCCTCCAACAGACTCAAATCCACCTAGACACCCCGTGCTGGCCTATTACCCACCCTCGATATCTTCATTACCAATTGCTGCACAGACATTATCTGCCTCAAACTCTCTACCCCCTACCGATCTACAACGACTCACTCTCTCAACGCACTGACCTCCACTTTCTGTGCTCCAATCCCAACCTCACTAACAAACCAGCAGACAAAGGGGCTGCAGTGATAGTTTGGCGCACTAACCTCTTCACTATTAAAGCCAGGCGCCAACTCGAAGACACCTCCTCCTACCGCCCAATCGACCATGATCACCTCATCACGAAAATGTCATCTCCCAAACCAATCTCATTGCCTCAGGAGATCTCCCACGCACAACTTACAACTTCATCGTTCGGGAGACCCATACCAGCCGATTCTACCTCCTTCCCAAAATCCACAAGACTGACCACATCGGCCGATCCATTGTCTTACCCTGCTGCTGCCCCACCGAACTCATCTCCTCCTACGTCAATACTGTCCTATCCCTCCTAGTCCAGGCATTCCTCACATACGTACGAGACACCACCCACGACCTCCATCTCCTCCAAGATCGCCATTTCCCCGGCCACCAATGCTTCAGCTTAACCATGGACATCTAATCCCAACACACTTCCAATCCGCCATGACCAGGGCCTCGAAGTCCTCCGTTTCTTCCTATCCCGATGTGCCCACCGGTACCCATCCACTGACACTCTCATTCGTTTAGCTGAGTTGGTCCTCAGCCTTAAAAAAATCTCCTTTGAATCCTCCCACTTACTCTAGAAGAAAGGAATAGTTATGAGCATATACATGGATCCCAGCTATGCCCGTCCCTTTGTTGGCAACGTAGAACAGTCCGTCTTGCTTACCTACACCGGCACCACTTCACACATCTTCCTCCGCTACCATGATGACTGCATTGGCGCCACCTTTTGCTCCTGCAAGAAGGTTGAGCAGCTCATTAACTTCACCAATACATTCCACCCGACCTTACATTCATGTGGTCCATCTCTGACACGTCCCACCCCTTCCTAGGCCTCTCCACGTCCAACAATGATGACCGACTTTACATTGACATTTTTTACAAACCCACTGACTCTCATAGCTACCTGGACAAAACCACTTCCACCTGACTCCAGCTAAAATGTTATCCCATATTCCCAATTCCTGTGCCTCCACTGTATCTGCTCCCAGGAGGACCAGTTCTACCACAGAACACACTAGACGGCCTCCTTCTTTAAAGACAGCAATTTCGCCTTCTCACATGATTGAAGATGACTTCCAACGCATCTTATACATGTCCCGTACCTCTACCCTCAAACCCCACCCTTCCAACCACAACAAGACAGGAACCCACAGTCCTCACCTTCCACCCTACCATCGTCCACATAACCACATCATCCACCAACATTTCGGCCAACTCCAAACGGACCCAACCACCAGGGAAATATTTCCCTCCCCACCGCTTTCTGCTTTCGGCAAAGACCGTTCCCTCCGTGACTACCTGGGATAGTCGACGTCCCCAACAACCGACCCTCCCACCGGCACCTTGCCCTGCCATAACAGGAAATGCCAAACCTGCACCCACACCTGCGTCCTCACCTCCATCCAAGGCTCCAACGGAGCCTTCCACATCCAAAGTATTACCTGCACATCCACCAATGTTATTTATTGTATCCGCTGCTCTCGACGCAGTCTCCTTTCCATTTTGGAGACAAGACGCCAAGTTGCAGAGCACTTTATGGAACATCTTCGGGACACCCATAATAATCAACCCCACCGCGCAATAGCTGAACATTTCAATTCCCCCTCACACTCTGCCGAGGATATGCAGGTGCTGGGTCTCCTCTACGGCTACTACCTCACCACCCGACGCCTAGAGGATAATCACCACATCTTCCACCTCAGAACACTTCAACCCCAGCCAGCAATGTGGACGTCACTATTTTCCTCATTTCCCTTCCCCTCACCTTACCCTAATTCCAACCTGCCAGCTCAGCACCGTCCTGATGCTCTGTCCTACCTGCCAATTTTCCGTCCCACCTGTCCGGTCCACCACTTCTCTGAACGTATCAGCTTCATCCCATCTCCATCCATCTATTCTACTCTTGGCCACCTTCTCCCCAGCCCCACCCCTTCCATTTATCTCTCCAACACGGAGGTTCCCTGCCTCATTGCTGACGAAGGGCTTTTGCACGAAGCATCGATTTTCCTGCTCCTCGGATGCTGCCTGATCTGCTCTGCTTTTCCAGCACCGCTCTAATCTAGCCGCTGATCTCCTGCATCTGCAATCCTCACTTTTGTTTTATGGTCCTGAGGGCTGTGATGTTGCAAATACCTTTGCACTGGCTTGCTAAGCTCCCTCATCATTGAGGACAGAAATAATTCTTGAATGTCCTCTTCAGTTATTTTCGTGATGTTTCACTGCCATTCACAACTGGGTGTGACCGGCCTGCAAAGTTTAGAATTAATCCGGTGGCACTTGGAATGTTGAGGTCAATTGAGTTCTGCACGCAAATGGACTTGTTGCGAAGATTCACCAGGGGACTATCTCATTCATAGGTATTACCAGTGTTCTTTCTTTCATGACCTCCATCAGACATGATCAGTTTGATACCTTGCTTAATTACAAGAGCTGAATGGTGAGGTATGCTGTAGGTTGAGTTTGGTATTTGCGTTTGGAACAGGATTCTGAAGCTGTTGATTGCTTCTTGAATGCTCAGGTTTGAGGGACGAGATCTGCTCAGAGTCTTTTCTATTTAGCACGGTGATAGCATCACACAAATAATTATAATGTAAGCTCAACCTGATGGCTTAACATCTTCTCCAACTACATTGTTGTGTGGACAGTCTGTGTTTATGTTTTTGACAGATGTATCTATGTCAGATAGATTGGGGAGAATAACAACAAATGTAATTTGCCTTCACTGTCGGTGGGCTCACAACCTGCAAATATCGAGCAGAAATATGCATGAGTTTTCAAACAATCATACTGCTGCAGTCCTGCTTGCAAACTTGCAAACAGATATGTTTTGCGCCTTTGTGAGCGTCTGTGCTTCCTCGAAGTGTTGTGCAACATAGAGCAGTGCTGATTCATTAGCTGAGGGAGGATGGGGTGTGGTAATCAGTAGGAGGATCCTTGCCCATGATTAACATGAAAACGTGAGGTACTATGGGATCCAGAATCAATGCAGAGTATTCACAGGGCAAGTCCCTGCCGACTGTAAATCACTGTGCCGCCATCTCTGTTGGCTCTTTCCTGCTCGTGGGACAAGGCATATCCAGGATTGGCCATGTTAGTGTCTGGGACATTGTACGATAAGATTCCATGAGTACCACTATGTTAGACCGTTGGTCGACCAACCTCTCAGTTCTGTCCTTTTTTGCACGAGGCCCCAGATGTTAGTAAGGACGAGTTTCATGGCCAATATAGCTCCATGTTTGTAGTCTCATCTCCGATACTTACGTTGTTGCCATTTCGTCCAATTTCCTTTTCCAGACTTGTTTGCGATTGGTATAACTGATTGATTTGCTGTGCCATTTCAATGGGTAGTTTAGAGTCAACGATATTGCTGTGGACGCAGAGTAAACTGTTGGCCAGACAAAATAGGACAATAAGTAATAGTCGAAGTATGAGACCATTTGTTCCATTAATGTTTCACCGTGCTTCGACTTTAGATGTAATGTTTCCTATCCCCATTCTCCTGCTTTCTGCCCACAAACCCTTGATCTCCATGCTCATTAAGAACGAATCCATTTCTTTTTAGAACATAAAATCTGGAACAATAAAGCACAGAACAGGCCATTCGGCCCTCGATGTTGGTCGAATTCTGATCCAGTCCATGCCCATCCGCCAACGCTATCCCGTCATCACGCATATGCTTATCCAAGGACTGTATTATTAACCCTAATGTGGCTGACTTAACTACATTGGCTGGCAGTGCATTGCACGCCCTTACCACTGCTTCTGACATCTGTCTTAAATCTCACACCCTTCAATTTGCAGCTATGCCCTCTCGTACAAGACGAAGCCATCATCTGAGGAAAAAGACTCTCACTGTCCAACCAATCTAATCTGCTGACCATCCTGTACGTCTCTATTAAGCCCCTCTTAGCCTCCTTCTCTCCAATAAGTATAGCACCAAGTCCCTCAGCCTTCCATATGAGACCTTCCCTGCAAATCAGGCCACATCCTGGTAAATCTCCTCTGTACCTTTTTCAGCGTTTCCTTATGCTTCTTAGAATGGATCTACCATAACTGCACACTGTATTCCAAGTGCGGCTGGCACACTATTTTCTACAGTAGCAGCATGACATCCCAACTCAGGAAGTCAATCCCTCTACCAGTAACACCGAACACACCGTATGCCTTCTCAACTGTACTGTCAACCTGAGTGGCGACTTGCAGAGATCTATTTACATGGACACCAAGATCCCTCTGCACATACACACGACCAACAATCTTGCCATTGGCCTAGGATTCTGCCTTCCTGTTATTCTTCCCAAAGTGAATCACTTCACATTTATCTTCGTTTAACTCCGTTTGCCATCTCTCAGCCCAATTGTGCAGTTTCTGCAATTCCTCCTCGAACGTTCAACGGTCGACCACAATCTGTACCACTCCACCGACTTCAGTTACATCTTAAAACTTACTAACGCTTCCACCTATGCTTGCTCCGAGTCATTTATTATAATGACAAACAGTAGTGGTCACAAAACAGATCCTTGTGGCACACCACTAGTGATAGAAATCCAGACTGAGTATTTTCCATCAACCACAACTCGCTGCCATCTTACAGAAAGGTAGATTCTAATTCAAATTGCTAAATCACCCTCAGCCCGAGGCCTCTGCATTTTTTTTCCAAAAGCCTACCGTGCGGAATCTTATTGAAGGCTTTACTGATGTCTACGTACACCACGTCAACTACCCAACCCTCATTCACGTTCTTTGTCACCTTTTCAATAATGCAATGACTTTTGTGAGACACGATTTTAGATACACGTAATGAGTTGCCATTCACATTCTTCTGTGATATTGATTTCCACAGATTTATCACTATCTTGTTGTAAAAACTCTTCCATGTCTCAGGTGTAAATCATCATCTGTTTGCCTTGAGTCATCACTCTCAGCTCGTAATCTCTCTGGCTTGTGGAAACATCTTCTGCACGTCTGTACACCCAGGCTTTCAGTTTTCTCTCAGTTTCAAACAGACCTCACGCCCATCCCTCGGAAGGATATGAAGGACAGATCTATAGTCCTCAACTGCTCCTCATATAACATTATATTCATCACCAGGATCATTGTTGTAAACCTTAGCTGGACTACCCATGCTTGATGCAATTTTTCAGGGAGAGGGTAGAGGGCTGGGTCTGGGCGCAGTGCTCTTTTGAGAGTCGGTTTCACCTCGATGGGCAGAGCGGTCAGCTTTAAAACAATAGGAAATCTAATATTCTCTGTGGAAATTCTTCCAATGCTAATACATCTTGCCTTTGATGTGGGGTTCACAACTGCTTGCCATATTTGAAATGTGGTCATGCCAGAGCCTTATGCAGTCTCAGCAGTACAACTCTTATACAGATGGAATTTGGTCTAATTGGTGTTGCATTATTACGACAGTCAAAATGAACAAAATTAAAAATCATATATGTAAATGCATTGGATGTACTATGAACCGATGCATATACGCATAACCAACATCCATAACAAAGTGGAAGATATTTTCCCACTTGATGAAGAAGGGATAAGGCAAAGCAGCAGAAGATTCACACCAGATGTGTGGAAATCTATTTTATTTTGCTAGATTGTCCTTGGAAAAGAGAACTCATTGCCTGTCAGGCTAATAAACTTCGAAACCCTCATCACATTTCAGAATCATTCAAAAGTGCACTTCCAATGTCACTTACTTGTCATGGAAAATGGATTGAAATAGACGGTTGGTTTTGCCTGGCTTGTAAGGGGTGGACTGAACAGTCTTTCCGTGTGATTTTGATCTCTATGACTGGACAACTGTATTGTGTTATGATTCCAGCTGATAACAATATTGGACAATACTGATCACAGAATGAAATCCGATCTATTTAAGCAGATATTTTGTTGTTATTGGCAGAGATAACGCGATTATCGTGGCAGAAAAAAAGTCACATATGCTTCAGCATTTCTCCATTTTGTTAAGCATGCCTTCTCTGAGGTTTCATTTATCCTTTTCCAGGCAAAAAATACAAATGGATATTTTCTTCTACTGAAGATCACCTGCAAACTACCTCGTTTTTCATTTCTGCAGCTTTTTCTTTTTAGGGAAAACCAACTTTATATATACAATACTAGAATGAATGATAACAAAAACAAAATGCTGAAATTTGAAATATTGAGTGAAATTTAAGCAGAAACTCTCAGGTCATACAATATCTGGGTATAGAGAAACAGAATTAATGCTTCATGCCCGATCTGATTGTTCTTTAGAACAACATAAACAAAGCTTTCATGTATCCTCAATGTGGTCACTGCTCTCTAACCCTGGTGGACTGAGGTAATGTTTTCGATAGCCTCGCAAACGAGATTTTTAAAATTAAACAAACCAGATATATTACGAATGCCACACGCTACAAACGCAAAATTATAGCTAATAATGATGTTAACAAACGGATGAATATATTTTACCTACACTTAAATTTTACTGGTACAAAACCTTCTGTAACAAACCAACGTTTCCAGGCCAATAACATCATTGCATGTGTACATATGTCGAAATGAGCATTTCTTCAGAAAGAATTGAAGTAATTCACAAAGCTCAATGGCCCCACTAGTTACTTTATATGTTCAGTGCAGCTTTTTTACAATATCAGAAAGTGAATGATTGTCTGCAAAGGCGTCTGTAAATCAGTAGAATTTCGGTTTGCAGAGAAACTTTTGCCACCCCCACTTATTCTTCGTGAACAGTTCAGTCTTGGTCACAAAGGCACATGTCAGTGAAATTGCAACAACAATACCTGCAGCATGTCAACGTAAGGAGCATCGCAAAACTCAAAAAAAAGGATTTTCGAACTACATGTGCATTTATTCTGCACAAATATTCTCAAAATTCGCATTGAATGATGCAATATTGTGTCCAGATGGATGAGAACCATCCTCCCTGCCATATCCTCCTGTTTCACATTGTAATGGACAAGCTAATTGTGGAGGACAAAATTTATTCTTCAAAGCTCACTGGGAGAAATTTAGCCAGAGAAGTTTGAGCATTAAAAATGTTTAATTGATCCGATGTAGAACAGGAGCAAACCTGAACCTTGTTAATATTCATGGGTCAATCGCAAGAAAATCTGTTGTACTTGACAACGGAAAGCATGAGGCAATTGCAGCAACAACGAGAAGTCGATTCAAGCAGGATCGAGCCGAAAGAGCGTAGGAATAAAACGACGTAAAGATGCGACAAAATATAGAAGTGCAGATGCTCAAAATGCATAACAAATCCAGAAACTGCAGGAGCAATAGAGGGAGAATAAAAAGTGATAACATTTAGAGTCCAGTAAGTCTATTTTTCCCAACAATCAACAGATCGAAAGATGAGCTGTCTTCCTGTCGCTGCAGATTATGATAAGGTTCCCCAGCATTTTCTGATTTGGTTTCATAACAATTGTCAGGTGGACTGGGGCATGAAGAGGTGGGTGTGGGAGTAGAAAAAGGACACAATGCAGCTTAACTGAATGACCACTTCCTACATTGTAAATTCGCTCCACTTTCCTGTAATTTATGATTATCCATACCTATATCTTCGTTTATTAAAGCAATGTCTTATTCCTTACATTAGGAACAGCCGACAAACGTGATGATTGAGAAATATAGCTGTGTCATTTCAGTCAAATATATATGTTTCAGTTCTACATGTCGCAGTTTCCAGGGATATCGGGAACTCAGATAAGGTGAATGAAGATTACTGTATTTTTTCTTCACTGGAATTCTTCAGATAATTGATGTCAACTCGTTCAGAAAGGCGCCATCAGATAGAGAATGACAAAACTCGATCCAAACGGCCGAACCGTCTTTTATGGTGGCCTCAATTGCCCACAGATTCTCATGATCTTGCCAATGAGTTTAGTCAGGTATCGAGAGAGATTGCAATTCAAATCCTTACCAGGAAACAATTGACTAAAGAAGACTTGTTCCTCATTGCTTCTGTAAAAAAACTGAATGCATGTTTCTGCTTGTACGGTTCAATATTGAATGGGTTACTAACAATAACGATAAATATTGAACACATATTTTGCTCCCATTTGTAAGCTACAGTCATTTAAAATCTCCAGAGCTGAGAATTTTTAGTATTATAAAGCACGTTGATATATGTCGTTCATCAGAGGAGGGTCGTCACACTCAGTATAATTCTGCATTGTATTACACACCCCGTCACGCATTGCTAAAGCACTCAATTGTTAACATACAGAGGTTTACATACAGTGTGGGAGTAACGTTTTGTATGAGGTATTCCATTCTAATGAGTGACATGAATTGATTACAACAGTAACAATAGATATTGAAATTGATGTCTGAAAATTATGTCTTAAAATGATGTAAGTGCGCTAACATTTAATTCAATCGTAGTTAAATATTGCACAAGCATAAACGTAATTGTGTCAGACAGCTTGTGAGGTGGATATAAAGACCGTTTCAAAATAAATTAAACAGAATAATTCTGATGCGTTTCTTTACGACATTTAATTGAAGTAAACTGCAACGAGAACCCCGTATATGTGTAATGGCAACCATTACAATAAAGGTAATTTGTTCTTCAGAACAAAAAAAACACAGAAATTACCAGCTCAGAAGGAGAATCACACAACCTCAATGGTTATCTTTACTTGCCATGAACTCCAATGACAAAAAAAGTCAATGTGTCAAACATTTTGTCAATCAAAGCAAATATTTCTCCCATCTTATCAACGTCATAAAATGTCACTTTGTGCTGCGAGAAATCTCCTGGATGTCAATTGTGATATGGTGAATTCACTGAGCCTTTCATTTAGATACCATTGAAATCTCCATGTGTTACCTCTGATTATAACTACATAATTTCACACAGTTGATGAACATATTACGAAATGAGTCCGTCAAATGAGTCTGTGTTGTGACAGAATAAGTTTAAACACCGCAGCTGAATCGGTAAACACGAGATTCTGAACAAATACGATCACATTGATTCGGACTCCTCAACTTGAATGATGTTATTTTTTGACAACATCGTATCATTTAAGCATTAATTATTCCATCGATAGATTGGTTCGTTTTTCTTCGTGGAATTCACTCTGCTGTGTCCATTACAAACCTGAATTGTAAAAGTAACTGCTGCACTTCTCTGGCTGCTCTCCTGCACAAGTGGATCTGGAAACTTCCGTCAACAATAATCGTGCAACTAAATATTGAAAGAAAAACTGAAGGTTCTCTAGGTTCCCTAACTCTTGAACTTAGAACAGCACAGTACATGAAATTAAATCCTAAATGTATAGTGCACATAACCCAAATTCAGAATCTGTGCATAATATTGCAGCTCGAGTGATGGATTCTTAATTGTCAACAGCATATCAAAATAAAATTCTCCTCAGACAGCTGCATCACCTCAACTTATCGAGCAACTCACATGATCGGGCACACAAACATAACTTAGCTCTTCTAACCACTCCAGTGTATCAGATCAATCTATCGCATTTAACTGATATATACTTCCAGTCTATCACATGCAAACGACAAAGTGAAGAATTCTCAACCAACTAACCAACTCAACATAATTCAAATTCATGGCATCATTCAGCGTGGAAACGGTCTCTTCAGCTCAACTTATCTGTGCCGACAAAGTTTCCCAACCTAAACTAGTCCAATTTGCCTGCATTTCGCCCATTATGCTTGAACATTTCCTATTCATGTCCCCGACCAAATCTGTTTCAATGTTGTAACTGTTCTGCAACTAACTCTTTCTGTGGCAGTTCGTTCCATATGTGAATATCTGTCCATGTGACAAAGTTGCCGTGCGAGTTCCTTTTAAATCTTACTCATCTCACCTTCAAATTATGCCGCCAGTTTACAAATCACCCAGCTAAAGGGAGAAAAACTTTATTATTTGGCTTCTCTATGTCCGCAATGAATCATTTAAAGTTATTGCATAATTCAAACACCTAAAACTGAAAGAAGAACTTCTTGTTATATGCACGTGAGTAAACAATTGGCCGAGTGGAAGGAAACCGGCGGTTATGGTTGTGAGGCGGTTTTCCAACTGGACATCTCTGACCAGTGGGTTTTGAAACTGCTCAATGATGGAGAATTTGCTATTTGTGATTTATATGAACGATTTATTCGTGAATGTGAGAAGGCTGCTCAGTAAGTTCACACATGATACACAAATAGCGGGATGGTAAATGGTGAGGAGGTTAATCTTAGACTACATGAGGTTATAGATCGGATGGTCAGATAAGTGATTTATGGAAAATTAATTTCATTCTGTAAAATATGAGGAGATATTCTTGGGCAAGAAAAAGCGGTGAAGGGAATATATGATCAAGGGGAGGACACGGCAGGCACAAGAGGTCTATTCCTGTTCCTCTGTAACAGATTAAGAGGTTGAGTGAATGAAGTCTGTGCACCTGTTACTGGCTGAAGAGGCTGAATACAATCCGACTATTTCTGTATAAATGGTTCGAGTGGCAGAGGTAACTCCCCTGTTCCCCTGTAGCAGATTCGATAGGCCAAATGACCACCTACTGTTCCATGTATCAGGCTCGAGACACTGAATGACCTCCTCCAGCCCATTTGCAACTGGCACAGAATCGAATGAGCTACCCATGTTTCAATGAACAGGATCGACAGGCTGAATTTCTTTCTTCTATTCCCTGTGAACTCCAGATTTTCCTGTGGACCAGACTCGGGAAGCTGAATGCCCTCCTCCTGTTCCCATGGAACAGGACTGTGACGTCGAATGAACGCTTCCTCGTCCTGAGTGACAGTCTGGAGAGGTATCTGCCTCCTTCAGCAGACTCGAAAGGCTGACTCACCAGACTGTGTGACAGGCTCCAAAGGGTAAACTGCATCCTTCTCTCGGGTGATACAGCTCCAAATAGTAAATGAAATTGCGCCCTCAGCAGAAACATGACTCGAGTAGGTAAATTATCGTCACTGTATTTCAATAAAAGACACGAGAAGTGGAATGACGTCCTAATGTTTCTAAAGGTTCTGAATGACTTATTTCTGACCTGCCTGAACAGACCTGAGAGGCTGATGACGTTGTTCTGTGCCTGTTGAACAAACTCGAAAATTCGAATGATCTCCTCCTGTGGCCATTCAGATGTTTGAGAGTCGAAATGGACCCCTGTTGTTCGTATACAACACATTCGAGAGACTGAATGACCTCCTATTGTTATACTGTATGTTGTATGATTATAGTAAGTGTATTTAAAAGTTAGTATGGCTAATTTGACTTATTTTTTTGTGACATTACGCACCTTTGTCAAGGCGAAAGTATAGAAATGTTTTCTAACGATATTTTAGTTATTACTTAACCATATAAGAGTTCATGGTCGTGAATAAACCATGATGCTATGATTGATGAATGCAAAACAGAGATGAGAGGATAAACACAGCAGCTCACGTAACTGTAGATAGAGTAACAGAGATGTATTTTAGCGACATAATAACATATTCTGATTAGCCCCTAATCAGTATTCATTATGTGGTCTTAATAGGGACCGGTGGTTTCTACTTCTTCTGAACAATCTGGTAATGAGGGCGAAGACTTTTAGTGAGAGGCAATTGATCAAATCGAATAATTCAGGAGATAGAAAGGAACATACTGTCATCATCTCATGTTGAAGATAAGACACGAAAGTGTAAATGTAATTAATAAATCTGGAATGTAAGGCTCATTTCATTAATAATGACTGTGGAACAATCGTCAACTGCACCATAAATCTTTTTCGTTATCCATGTATTTCAGCGAGGTAACTCTGCTCTGCTTTACTTCACTCGTATGCATATACGTTCGGAATCACCTACCGTGGCTCAATAATACCGACCCTTGGAACATCTCAAACAATGTCAAACATCCCAAAAATGTATTTAATAAGTAGGTAAATCATGAAATATGAATGTATGCAAGCTAACAATATTATTAAAAAATGATTGTGAACGTTTTTACTTGCAGAAGAATGTACGAGAGAGGCAAGATTGTTCATTGGACTGCTGGGAAATCAAAGTTGTTGAAGGAATGATGAAATACATGTACAGTGGAGAAACTGAATAGAAAATTTCATCCATTTTCACAATGGAAGACACCCCAGCAAAATTCCACAACTTCAAGATAGTCAGATAGTAAGCATAGCGGATATCATTAAGAAGAAGCAGCTGTGGAACCTCAAAGATCTGAAGGTGGAGAAATCACTTAAATCACTAGTTCAGATTGATGAAGGGAATGTGGGGTGGACAGGGTGGAGAAGAAGTCGTTTGCTACACTTGTCTTCCTTGGTCAGACCATTGAGTACAGAGGTTGGGGCGTCATGTTTGTGGCTGCATTGGATATTGGTGAGGCAACTTTTAGAAGAGCAAGCAATTCTGCTTGCTCTTCTCTGGGAAAGATGTTATGACACATGATAACCTGCATTAAAGATTTGTCAAAATGTTGCTGGGGCGGGTGGATTTGAGTTAAATGGAGAGGTTGAATAAGCTGGGGCGCTTTAGATTGACGGATCACCTTATCATTTTTATTTTGTTTGATGTTGTTTTCTTTTATTTATCATTGTCACATGCACCGAGGTAGAGTGATTGTTTTTGCGTGCAATGCAGGCACATCACCAAGAACTATATATCTGTCCTGTGTTATGTCTCGTCATTGCTTGTGACTCGATTCACAATGATGGTGGCTTCAGGAAACTTGTCGCTGTATCTTGGACCTGGTTTAATCACGCAGTCATCAGGATACAAAAAATATAGTAAAGGTCTGAGGACTCAGCCTTTCAGGGTGCTGGTGTTCAGATTATCGATAAGGTCTTGTTGCCTATTTCCACTCATTGTGATTTGTGGGCCTAGGAAGTCCAGCGTCCAGTTGCCAAATGAGTGGCGGAGACCTAGGTCGCGCAGGTTGGAGATTAGTTTGGTTGGAGTTCTGGTGTTGAAGGTGGAGCTGTAGGCAACACAAAGGAGACTGAGGTTTGTCTCCTTATCCTGATCTTTGAAGGATCAGCATGCTGACAGAGTGACTGTGTCAGCTGCGGACCAGTGCCGAAAGTAGTTAAATTTCATGGGATCAAGACACACTGGGAGAATAGAGTTGACTGAGCCACAACTAACCTTATTAAGCACTTCATCACTATGGAGGTCAGAGCCACCCAGTAAGTATTGATTGCGATATGTTGCATGAGCTTCGTTTCGCACGGGGATGCTGATGGTCTCCTTGAACCAAGTGGGAATTTCAGATCATGGTAAGGACAGTTTAAAGATGCCAGCGAATCCTCCCACCAGTTGGTACGCACAGGATCTCAGTGCACGGCCCGGGACACAATCTGGGCCAGTCGGTTTTAGTAGTATCACTCTTAAATAGGCAAATTGCAGGCAGGAGTGGTGAACAAAGGAACAAATATATTTGAGATTGCAGGGGCATGTGACATAATTTTCCTGACGAGCTCAACACGCGTGTAAAATACATTCAGCGCTTCAAAGAGGGATGGAATTTGAGCACGATGTTGCTCTGTTTCGCGTTGTAGCCCGTTATGCCACTTCAGCCTTCCCCTAATTGCATGATCAGTTAAGTGTGTTTGCTTTAACTCAAGGAGTATCAGGAATAAAAGTGATGAACTTCGAGCATGGATCAGCACCTGGTGCTATGAGGTTGTGGTCATAACAGAGACATGGGTTTCTCAGGGGCAGGAATGAATGCTGGATGTTCCAGGGTTTAGAGCGTTTAAAAATAATATTGAGGGGGGAAAGAAGAGGGTGTGTAGCACGACTAATCAGAGAGGGTATCACAGCTACAGAAGCTTCCATTGTCAAGGAAGATCCGCCTACCGAGTCAGTATGGGTGGAAATTAGGAACAGCAAGGGAGCAGTCACCTATTTAGGGTTTTACTACATACCCCCCAATACGTCGGCAGATTTTGGAAAAGTGTGGACGTAGTACGGTTGTTGTAATGGGTGACTTTAACTTTCCCAAAATTGATTGGAACCTCCGTCGAGCAGAAGATTTGAATGGAGCTGTTCTTGTAAGGTGTGTTCAGGAGGGTTTCCTAACTCAGTACGTTGACAGACCGACGAAGGGAGAGGCCATTCTAGACTAGGTGCTCGGAAACGAGCCGGGGCAGGTATCAGATCTTGTGGTGGGAGAGCATTTTGGTGATAGTGACCACAACTGCCTTACATTTTTAATTGGGGAAGAGGAAACTATGATGCGATTAGACACGAGTTCGGAAGCATGAACTGGGAGCAATTGTTCCATGGTAAAGTCACTACAAACCTGTGGAGACTGTTTAAGGAACAGTTGTTGCGAATGATGAATAAATATGTCCCTCTGAGACAGGCAAGAAGGGGTAAGATAAAGGAACCTTGGATGACGAGAGCGTTGGACCTTCTCGTCAAATGGAATAAGGTAGCTTACATAAGGAGGAGGAAGCTAAGTTCAAGCTCAGCTCTAAAGCATTACATGCAGGTGAGGAACGAGCTCAAAAATGGTCTGTGGAGAACCAGGAGGCGGCACGAGAAAGGCTTGGCAGAACGGTATAGAGAGAACTGAAAGGCATTTGACACTTATGTGAGGAATAAGGGAATGGTCAAAGAAAGAGTAGGGCCGATCAGGGATAGCATAGGGAACTTGCCTGTTGAGTCTGAGGAGGTAGGTGAAGCCCTAAATGAGTTTTTACTTCTGTCTTTACGAAAGAAACGAACTTTGTAGTGAATGAAACCTTTGAAGAGCAGGTGTGCATGCTGGAATGGATAGCGATCGAGAAAGCTGATGTGCTGAACATTTTGTCAAATATTAAGATTGACAAGTCGCCAGGCCGGGAACAGATTTCTCCTCGGCTGTTTTTGGTAGTGATAAATGCGATTGGTTCCCCACTTGTGAAGATATTTGCATCCTTGCTCTCCAATGGAGTCTGGAGAGAGACAAATGTAATTTTTAGATTAGATTAGACTTACAGTGTGGAAACAGGCCCTTCGGCCCAACAAGTCCACACCGACCCGCCGAAGTGCAACCCACCCATACCCCTACATTTACCCCTTACCTAACACTATGGGCAATTTAGCATGGCCAATTCACCTAACCCGCACATCTTTGTGACTGTGTGAGGAAACCGGAGCACTCTGAGGAAACCCACGCAGACACGGGGAGAACGTGACTCCACACAGTCAGTCGCCTGAGTCGAATTGAACCCGGGTCTACAGGCGCTGTGAGGCAGCAGTGCTAACCACTGTGCCACCGTGCCGCCCACTAAATTCTTCTCTTCAAGAAAAGTAAGAGGGAAATCCCCGGCAATTACAGATCAGTAAGTCTCACGGCTGTTGTCTGCAAGGTGTTACAAAGGTTTCTGAGGCATAGGATTTATGACTGTCTGGAACATAGAACATAGAACATAGAAATATACAGCGCAATACAGGCCCTTCGGCCCTCGATGTTGCGCCGACCGAATCCTACCTAACCTACACTAGCCCAATAACTTCCAAATGCCTATCCAATGCCCGCTTAAATGACCATAAAGAAGGAAGTTCACCACTGCTACTGGCAGGCATTCCATGAACTCACAACCCTCTGTGTAAAGAATCACCCCTAACATCTGTCCTATACCTACCACCCTTAATTTAAAGCTGTGTCCCTAGTAACACCTGACTCCATAGCGGTAAAAGGTTCTCAGTGTCGACCCTATCTAAACCCCTAATCATCTTATACACCTCTAGAAGAGCATGGCTTGATTAAATGCAGTCAACACGGCTTTGTGAGGGCAGGTCATGCCTCAAAAACCTGATCGAGTTCTTTGAGGATGTGACTAGAAACTTTGAGGAGGGTCGAGCTGTGGATGTGGTGTACATGGACTTCAGCAAGGCATTTTATAAGGTTCCCCATGTAGGCTCATTCAGAAGGTCAGGGGGAATGGGATACAGGGGAACTTAGCTGTATGGATGCAGAATTGGCTGGCCAACAGAAGACAGCGAGTGTTGGTCGAAGGAAAATATTCTGCCTGGAAGTCAGTGGTGAGTAGTGTTCCACAGGCCTCTGTACTTGGTCCTTTACTGTTTGAAATTTTTATTAATGACATGGATGAGGGGATTGAAGGATGGGTCAGCAAGCTTTCAGACGACACAAAAGTTGGAGGTGTCATTGTCAGTATAGAGGGATGTTGTCGGCTGCAGCGGGACATTGATATGATGCAGAGATGGGCTGAGAATTGGCAGATGGAGTTCAACCTGGATACATGCGAGGTGATGCATTTTGGAAGATCGAATTTGAAAGCTGAGTACAGGATTAAGGATAGGATTCTTGGCAGTGTGGAGGAACAGAGGGATCTTGGTGTGCAGATACATACTTAATGTGACCACCCAAGTTGACAGGGTTGTTATGAAAGCATATGGTGTTTTGGCTTTCATGAACAGGGGATTGAGTTTAAGAGTCGTGAGATCTTGTTGCAGCTCTATAAAATTTTGGTTAGACCGCACTTGGAATACTGCGTCTAGTTCTGCTCGCCCTATTATAGGAAAGGTGTGGATGCTTTGGAGAGGGTTCAGAGGAGGTTTACCAGGATATTGCCTGGATTGGAGAGCTTATCCAATGAAGAGAGGCTGACTGAGCTCTGAAGTTTTTCCTTGGAGAAAAGAAGGAGGAGAGGAGACCTAATTGAGGTATACAAGATATTGAGAGGCATAGATAGAGTTGATAGCCAGAGACTATTTCCCAGAGAAGAAATTGCTAACACGAGGGGTCATAGTTTTAAGCTGGTTGGAGGAAAGTATAGAGGGGATGTCAGAAGCGGGTTCTTTACACAGAGAGTTGTGAGAGCATGGAATGCGTTGCCAGCAGCAGTTGTGGAAGCAAGGTCATTGGGACATTTAAGAGACTACTGGACATGCATATGTTCACAGAAATTTGAGGGTGCATACATGAAGATCAATGGTCGGCACAACATCGTGGGCTGACGGGCCTGTTCTGTGCTGTACTGTTCTATGCTGTATGTTCTAAGGTAAGCATTGTAGGCACATTCGAGCGTTTTCAAGGAAACGATATGAAACAGGAGTCCTGGGTCCTGAGTCCAGTGCTTAGCAGCCCAATCAACATTCGTACACAGCTCCTTCCCAATGCAAGGTGGGAAACGTCTCTCTTAAAGGATTCTTTGCCTTCTCCAAACCAATTACAGCAGTTGTATGCACCTTGCATTGTAAGTATTTACATGCAGCATTGATGTCATTGTTAGGCACGTTTCCTTAATCTACACTTTCAATGGTGTGAATACACAATCAATGATGAACAAAACGACGTGCACCCCTCAGTCCTCCCATGAAATTTGCAGTTATGATTTGTCTTTTGGGTATTACAAGGGATCACATTTACTCCAATTCATTAAATATGAAATGCACATGGAATTAGCTCCCAGTAGAAGTGTTTGAGTCAGATCCATTAACAATATTTAAAATTTATTTGGATCATGACATGAACATGAAATATTTAGAATAATATGGGCTAAATGCAAGGACAGGGGTTTAGTGTTGACCGACGTTTCATTCGTCATGGTCCAGTTCGGGCCTGTCAGCAAGATGTAGGAATCCGTGATTCGGTAATTATCTGTCTTCTCATATATTTGCCAGTAACCTGGATGTTTACTTACTCCTAAGGACCCATCTGAACACCGTGTTGTAATTTATATTCCGCATTAAATTTAATTCAGAAGATTTCAATGATTGGTAATCACGACTAAGTTAATAAAGATGTTTGTTAAGAATAACTCAAACAAAAAGCGACCTTAGTCTGTGGCAAGGTTGATGAACAGGGGATAGATTTCATTCACGTGGCCCTAAGAGGGCAAACACCCACAAGTCCATCCGTCTTGAAGCTACAGTTAACGACTTCTGCCGTTTTGTTTGGTTAATTTAGGGGATAAGGGTATCGCTGGTAAGGCCAGCATTTATTGCCCAACCTTCATAGCCCGAAGGGCAGTTAATAGACAAATTCCTTGCTGTGGGTCAGAGATCACCTGCAGGCCATACCCGCTAAGGTTGACTGCTTCCTGTTCTGAAGGACATCTGTAAACCGGATGCGATTTTCCAACAGCTGACTCAGAATCCGAGATTTTTGTGGAACTCAAATTCTATCATCTGTTATGACAGGACTCAAAACATCCTCCTATAATTTAATTGGAGCATCGCTGCCTCTGGACGTGGTTTATGTTGCTTTTAAACAGGATTTTGTTTCTTGGGCACACGCTTCCGCCTCTGAGCTGAACAAAGTCTCTTTGCTGAATAAGGCAATATATATTGTCGTTCCATTTGTAGGGGCGAAGTTCAATCAGTTTCACCGCTTTACCAAGTCATTAAGACAACGTTATTTGGATTCTGATTGTACAGCAGTACATGAATTCGCTCCAACTTTTATCTTATAATTTATCTTTGTCACCTTTCCTTTGATGTCTGGGTGCACAGATTTATTCAGCAAATTCACAAATTTATTTGGCAAATTTACAGGCATAGAAAGCTGTTTGCTGATATGTAAAACTGCAATTGTTTCTGTCGCTACTGGTATAAAGACTGTGATTTATGACTTTTCTCTACCACTTCCCAAGCTGCAGTTCTCTATTAGCGTTTATGTGTTGATATCAATTGCTCGTTTTGTCCCAGTTGACTATATATACATCGACTGTCGTTATCTCCTTCTATTTCATGTCTTGATGTTGGTTTACAGGTTTGCATTTCTGACGCATAATTCCCTAATAATTTCAGATCATTGCAGAACAAATCTTTCCTTTCGACATTTTATGAAGCAACAAACTGGGTACTATGGTTAATGCTCAGGTACATGCTTATCTTTTTCAAGGGTATTCTTTATCAAAGTGTCTTTATGTTGAAAGTTCCCGGATGTAGAAATTTGATTAAATTCTTCTCAATGAGACAATTTTATGACTCCCACGGGATCTTTCACTATCTTATCCAATAACTCTCTGTGGAGACAAAAGACTTTCTACAAAAGAGTTCCATCTAGCTGCTCATTCGCTTTCCACCACTTTATTTCAATTAAAAGTACTGTGCATCCATTTCATATCAGCTTTAAATATAGGCCGCTCCAACAGTCAGAGACGCAAGGTTTTGCAACATTTGAAATGTCTGAAGGGATACCTTTGTTCATGGAATTGTAGAGGAGTGCACAGCATCAACCTTAAAGTATGACAAAACATGAGGTATAAATCAATTTGCTCTCCTTAGTTGATGAATGTATTTGCTGCGTGACTTGTTTTCCCACTTTAACCAAGGAGGTTAATTTTGTCTACTGAAAACCTAGAACACCTTTCTCCCCCTGCCAAAAATGGAAAATAGTCCAGAACTAATAGTTCAAGGCAGTGACAGAAAAAATTCAAAAATTTGCACATTTATCACAAAGTGGGAGACTGGTGGGGACTAAAACAAAGAACTGTCTGTTATGTAATATAAGGCAGAGCAAATTAAGTCTGGGATACGCTTTTGCTTTCGGCACAAATGTCTTTGAAAATTAATTTTGAGTTAGACAGTGATAAAAGCTCCTTTTTGTCGTTTTTTTTTTGTTTTCCAGGGACACACGGAGAATTAAGAACAATGGAATCCTAACTCTTTTAATATAGTGTGGAAAAATCGAAAGGGCTTCAATTTACTAGAAATTGACTGAATTTACAGTTTTCAGTTCACATGCAGAGATCTGTTTTCCAGAAGTTATGAAGCAGCTAATAATATCTCCTTGACACTTAAGTCATATCTCATCGGAGGAAACATTGCCACTGCTTGCATTTTAGAAACATCTTAGTGTTCGGAATATTTCACACTTGAGTAATCTCACATCGCACAGACAGCTCCACGATTAACATTTGCCCGCAGCTCAACAGAAAGTATGTTATCTTTCTTTAAATTCCATTGTGAGGTTGCCCACTATCACTGGAGTTCACAGTGGGTGTCTGAAAGTAAGATTCATGTACAATGCGTATTGTAAGATCACCTTTAGAGCATTGTGCGTCAGTTCATAATCATTCCATTTCCTGTACTCAGGATTCATCCTCCTTTTCGGTATGTAAGATACCATATTTCCCTGTTCAGTATTCTATCCAATCTATTACAAGAATTAAACTATACCATTTTAACTCTGAATACTTCATGTATAAGAAAAAGTTTTCCAAAGCATTTGCAACATTTGGATCACTTTTAGAGCATTCCACAGACAAATGCAGGACAACCACACGCTGCACACACAAAATAAACCCAGATAGCAATAAGGACAATTATTACAGGCATCAATTTTGTTTGCTGCGTCGCACTGATCTTACCAGCCCTTAGGGGCTGCTTTCTCAGTAGAGAGACAAGCGACCAGCAGTGATTGAATCTGATGGCCAGCAAAGCTCAGGCGAAGTAAGAGGTTGAGAAAGAAAGCTTCATGGAAATCACAAATCGGTGATAGGAACTGAACATATGCTGATACCTCCACGCTGTTTTGTAACCGACAATCCATCTAACCTATCTAAACCGATGCCCCAGCGTTTTAATTAATATTTAGATCAAAGAGAGCGAGATTTCGATTTAATTGATGTCGGTTTCCCTCGATCTCATCCATTAACACACATCACGTCCGCCATCTCTGTATGGGAATGAAACCGCAATGGAAATCTGCTTCAACATTTACTCGAATTGTCATGCATACATAGCTGGAGTACCTGTGCGTCGGTTTCGTCCCCTTATTTAGGAAAGGATAGCCTGGCACTGACGTGGTGCAGACAGTTCACTCAGATGATTCCGGAGTTGTGGAATTTGGTTTATGAGGACTGGCTGAGTAGATAAGGATTAAATTCATCGGAATTCAGAATAGGAATCGGGGGCTCTTATAGAAACATATGAAATTATGAAATGAATCAATAAAATAGAAATAGATAAGATCTTTCCACTGGCGGTTAAAGCTCAGTTAAGACTGCATAGCCTTAAGATTCGAGAAAGCATGTTTAGAACTGAACTGAGAAGGAACTTCTTCGCCCAGAACTTTGTTCACCGAAGAAACTCCTTGCCCATGGAAGGAGTTGATGCCACTTCAGTAATCACTTTTAAAGCTACGTTAGGTCCTTTTTTTGAAAAATAAAGGAATTACAGGATCACGTGAAAACGAGGGGGAGTGCAGTTGAGTCCATGAAAAGATTAACCATGATCTTATTGGGTGATGGAGCAGGGTCGAAGGGCTGCATGGCCTATTACTGCACACGGTTCTTCTGTGCTTATGTTCTGTACATGCCAATATTCAGAATTGCAACACTTACAATGAGAAATGGATTAGCAAACGAAATTGATTAAATGGATTCCTGTATCGAGAATGTAACTGATTTCCTCCCTCATCCAAATGTCCGATGCACGTTTTTATTTTTCTCTCCGTTATTTGGACAATCAGTTTCTCACAAAGTTGGGGCTATGGAGACAAGACAAAACTGTGGAGATAAGAAATGTCAGGTCACCTCATTGAATGGTCTGGTTGGCAAATTCTACTGCTGTGGCATTTGCTGACATGGTGAAAGAGAAAGCAGGTTGGAGAAGTTAGAATTCCACACACATCATCTATTGCATCCGCTGCACCCGATGTGGCCTCCTCTATATTGGGGAGACAGGCCGCCTACTTGCGGAACGTTTCAGAGAGCACCTCTGGGACACCCGGACCAACCAACCCAACCACCCCCTGCTCAACACTTTAACTCCCCCTCCCACTCCACCAAGGACATGCAGGTCCTTGGACTCCTCCACCGCCACACCATAACAACACGACGGTTGGAGGAAGAGCGCCTCATCTTCCGCCTAGGAACACTCCAACCACAAGGGATGACTCAGATTTCTCCAGTTTCCTCATTTCCCCTCCCCCCACCTTGTCACAGTCAGGGCGGCACGGTGGCACAGTGGTTAGCACTGCTGCCTCACAGCGCCAGAGACCCGGGTTCAATTCCCGACTCAGGCGACTGACTGTGTGGAGTTTGCATGTTCTCCCCGTGTCTGCGCGGGTTACCTCCGGGTGCTCCGGTTTCCTCCCAATCCAAAGATGTGCATCAGGTGAATTGGCCATGCTAAATTGCCCGTAGTATGGGTGGGTTGCGCCTCGGCGGGTCGGTGTGGACTTGTTGGGCCGAAGGGCCTGTTTCCACACTGTAAGTCTAATCTAATCTAAATCCCTCGAACTCAGCACCGCCTTCCTAACTTGCAATCTTCTTCCTGACCTCTCCGCCCCCACCCCACTCCGGCCCACTACCCTCACCTTGACCTCCTTCCACCTATCGTACCTCCATCGCCCCTCCCCCAAGTCCCTCCTCACTACCTTTTATCTTAGTCTGCTGGACACACTTTCCGCATTCCTGTAGAAGGGCTTATCCCCGTTCCTTGGATGCTACCTGACCTGCTGCGCTTTTCCAGCAACATATTTTCAGCTCTGATCTCCAGCATCTGCAGACCTCACTTTCTCCTCGAAGTTAGAATTCAACTAATAAAGACAATAATATCCGCTAGAAAGCAAAATATGTGTGAGCAAAATAGTCCAAGCATTTTTTTTACAGAACACAACAAAGCAATAATGCTACGTTTCAAGAAACGTATTGAAATTGAAATTTATTTGTCAGCAATTTAATTTCATTTTTAGATCCTATTTCCCAACTGGCCGCAGCATTATTGGACAAAAAGAGCTTATCATACTTTTCAGAGCTTTTCTGTATTTCCTCTGGGTTATTACATAAATGAATGGGTTCTGTAAACAAATCAAAAACTTCAGCAAAGTCCCCGCTTCAACAGCGATATATCGAGGATCATTGTAATCGCCTCTGTAGTAAGTTGTGTTTGTTATTCTAGTTGACACAAAGCTCACAGAAGCTGTCAACCAAAACACGATGAAACAGCCTGAAACAGAGAACAATAAAATGATGGATTTCATTCGGTTCTCAATCTCTGGATCACTGCATTTTTTATTTCTGCAACCTCTGAGGGCTTGGCGGATTCTATTGGCCAGGAGAATAGATCGTATGGTCAAACAATTAAACAGGAGAATCAGTGAAAAAGGAAACCAAACGACCCAGGTGCTGTGAAACCAGACGAAAGCTATACCTGGTGGTGAGAAGAAAAATTCTTCACTTGACTGACATCCCCACTGCACTCCGTTCATTAGAAGTTGGGTTTCATATGCAAACAAAATTGGAATATTCTTGAGAAAACTGACAAAAGTGAACGTTGTTATTACCACGACAGCGTTTCTTGGGGTGCAGAACCTACGTTTAAATTTCTGGTCACAGAGAAATGCAAAACGGTCAAACGTGAAGGAAACTGTGAACCAAACAGATAAGTCAACGCTGGAAATCATCGTGTATAAAATCGTCTTGCACACTGGAGTACGCGACAAGAATGAAAATGGAAAGTGAAAACTGAAAATGCGATATAAGGTTACGTCGATGAAAATAACCATTAAATCTGCTGACGCCATGGATATCATGTAGACTGACGTACACTTCGCAACACCATACTTCCTTCGAGGCAGAATTATAAGAGTCATCACATTTGCTGCGAGGAGGGGAGACCAGATTAGGAACGTTTTAACAACTCATTGCCATTTATTTAGAAGCACTTGCCGTGAATGATTGATTGCATGTCCTGAGGATCAGTACGAAAACAAAGCTACAAGCTGGACCTTATTATTGGTATATTGCCTGGGAAGTGATACATTTTATATATCCCGTTACTATTTTATAAATGCCACAGGCACCTGAAATACCATTATCCCCGCTGTCTGAACTGCAAAGGGTAATACGGAAATCTACTAAAACATTTATGCAGTAATTTCGATAAAAAATATTGCAACAGGAGTATTTTGTTAAGGTAGATGGAACATGAAAGAATAGAATGTTTGCTCACCTGACAAACGGATTTAGAACGCTCATTCTGAGGAGAACATGACTTTTCTGCTTTGTAGTAAGGAAAATGAAATAGTCAAAGCAATTACTAATACATAGGTCACACGACGCCATTTTAGAGTCCAAACAGTTTATTTCAAATCACAAGCTTTTTGAAGTACTGCTCTTTAGACTGGTGAAGTCACCTGAAAATAACCTGGTGCCGTTTGACCTCTGAGTTTGCCCATCACAGTCCAACACCAATACATCCACATTATCGCAATTGTCAAGAAACAGACAATTAGAACTTACCAGGTATACCAATAGTTGCAATAATCGGGTAGTAAATCTCTTTCACCAGCATTATTGTAGGTATTTCCATTTTCTCTGTGAATTCTGTATGAACAGGAAGGCACTGACTGGTGAATGTCATATCTAATAGACAACTAGCTTATTTATGCACGAATCAATCCACCAAGGAGATAATTAGTTCATTCATAACTAATAGGTACAGACTGACGGGTTATGTTTACGTGCATGACAAACCAGATATCAAAGGAAAATTCGCATTGATATTCTTATTTTTTTCTGTAAAACATGTACGTTCATAAAGTTTGGGTTGCTCAGGATGTCCAATTTAAGCAGCCTCGATTGCTTAAATTTTCTGAACATGAATGAGATACAATGATTCAACTCCAGCAGAGCGGATGAGGAAATAAATCCTGCCACATGCACGACGTAAATAGTATTGTAGAAACGTTGTTAACAGACCATTTTTGGAATGAGTACAGCTATTGCTCGCACATAAATGAAGGATACTATTGTCCTTACGATTGTAGAATCATTTTCACAATATTAGAAACATCGGAACACAGACAGTGAATGGAGGAGGAGAACATTTGGCCTCTCGAGCACGCGCCACCATTCAACAAGACTCATTAACTCATTCCCACCCTCTTCCCATATCCCCTTGAATATCTGATGAACTGGCCCGAAAAAGAATCCTTTGTGAGAGAATTCCATGGGTTCACAACTCTGTGAATGAAGAAATTCTTCTGTATCTCAAACCTTATTAGGCTCTAACCCCACGTTCTGAACTTCACCAACATCAATAACATTCTCCCGTCATCTAACGTGTCTAGACGCATGAGAATGTCAAATGTTGCTACGGCCACTGCCCTCCATCCTTTTAAGTTACATTGAATACAGGCTCAATCCAACCAAGCTTTCCTCACTTTAATTCACTGACAAATCAAAGCCCCCCGCCAACTGGAAGAACAACAAATCATCTTGTGCACTGGGCTCGGCAAACACAAGGAAGCAATGTCGATTTCATCAGTTTCCTCATTTCCCCTTCCCTCCACTTCATACCAGATCGAACCTTCCAAGTCAGCAAAGCCTTTTCAACCTTAACAAGCTGTTCATTCTCCCTCTCAGCCACCTAGACTATTTTTACCACCAACGGTTTGAATCACTTCCCACCTGCATCCATCTACCACCATGTCAACAACCGTCCTGCCAGCCCACCCGGTGCCTCCATTTATGTCTCAGCCACTACCTCCGAAACAATCTGAAAGAAGGGCTTATGAAACATTGACTCTCCCGCTCTTCGGATGTTGCCTGATTTGTTGTACTTTTTTATATAAGCGTGCATTTTGATTTTCCTCTGCCCGTATCCAGAATCAGTCTGGTGAACCATTGGTGGACGCCCCTCAATAGCAAGAATGTTCTTCCTCAGACAACGAGATCAAAATTGCACGTTGGCCTCGACAAGGCCCAGTA